>NC_133216.1:40000-307500 GCF_040436345.1 Pagrus major | reverse complement strand
TTTCATTAGAACCTGACTCATGACAAAAACATTCGATCTATTGAATCCAGTACTCCACATAAATAATCATGATTTAATTTAGAAACTCAGCTGGGTTTGATTGAATCCATTTGTGTGTGTGTGTCTAATGTATGTGTTAATTTCAAAACATCTAAAGTTCTTATTATGTAAATTTAAATAAACATATAGTATTAGATGTTAATAATTAATAAAATAATATTAAGTTATTTATATTTATTTATATATGAGACTTTGCCAATTTAGCCAACTAAATGCAAAGCAAAATTCCCCATTGGTCAGATTATTCCTGTTCCTTTCATGTCGAAAAATGAATTTAAGGAAGTCATTGTGTTTTGTTAGTTTCGTTTAGTGGCGTCGAGGTGGCTGTGGATCAGGAGGGGAGAGCTGGGCATGTAGGGTAGCGCTACCTGGACACAAGCTGGGGCTTGATCAACCCCAGCTGGGTCGCCTGGGGGAGGGGGTCTGATTGTTGAAAGACCCGAAACCCCCCGTGATCCCAGGTTACATCACTGATGATGTGTCCAGGGGCACCAGTGGTGTATCTAAAACTATGTCTCTAGCAACTGTCAAACAAATACATCCATAACATAACATGACATGACAACAATTACAATCAAAGATGGACAGCTTCATAACTTCCCTGACAATAAGCGGGTCATCCAGCAATTGAAAGGTCGCTGGTTCGAATCCCTGGCTCCCCCAGCTGTCTAAGTATCCTTGAGCACGATACTAAACCCCAAATTGCTCCTGATGAGCAGTCGGCACCTTGCATGGCAGCGTCTGCCATCAGTGTATGAATGTGTGTGTGAATGTGTGAATGTGACAAGTCCTTTTAGCAATAAACAATATACACATGCCAAAATGTAAATGATGCTCCCCTCATATCACAAAGGTTTGTTTAACACAGCTATATGTGCTGTGGTCTGAGTCTGGACAATCTTCAGAACACATTGTGTTTTCTAGCACTTCAGCTCTTTGAGTGAACATTATGATATCATTTAAAATGATGCAGTGTTTACAGTGATGAGGCAGACCAGGGCCCAGCCCCCCGTCCGTCCATGGACAGTCAGAAACCTCAGATGTTCAGTGTAGAGTTTCTTGCAGAGTGCTGACAATCTGAAATTCAGTTCTTAGTAATGTTGTAAACTTTTACAAACAAACAAGGGATCCAACCATCTGTACCGGCTGCAACATAAAAGTGATTAACACATGAATGCATCCATTATTACAATCCAACGATATAATATTTAGACTATTTGTTGAAACTTTACTGCTACTTTCTCTTTTGCTACATGTCTTAAAGTATATTTTGATGCAAATACATTTCATACACTTACTAAAGTAACATTTGGATGCAGGACTTTTACTGTCTACAAAGTATTGTTATACTGGTGTTGTGCTTCCTCTAGCACCAGAGCAGTAATGTTGAGCTGTACTGTGACCAGCAGGTGGAGCTGTTTTCTTACAACAGAACACCAACCACATGACTGAGAGTAGATCTGTGATGAAGTCATTATCTATCTGCTGATCATTGACTGTTACTTAAATCATCTGCGTATTTAGTTAATAATCCTCCAGTCACACAGCCTGTTCCTCATCTATCAGGTGTGTTTAGATCAGCTTGTGTCCACAAATAAAAAGTGAATGAGCTGTAGTGACCTCACAGCAACTGTCTTCCTACGAGTTTATGATACACAATCCTTGTTTGTTCTGTCGCTATCAGTAGCCCTTTTTAGACAGACCTTTTTTTTATTCACACTGAACCAAGCAGCGGCGTAAAACCACTCCAGTGTGTCATTTCATACAACATGCTGGAACGCTGACTGTCACGCTGCCCGTCACGCTGACTGTCACGCTGCCCGTCACGCTGCCCGTCACGCTGACTGTCACGCTGCCCGTCACGCTGACCGTCACGCTGACCGTCACGCTGCCCGCCACGCTGCCCGTCACGCTGACCGTCACGCTGCCCGCCACGCTGCCCGTCACGCTGACTGTCACGCTGCCCGTCATTGAATGTGCTGATTTTAGTTTCTCTCCAAATTTCCAGAGACAGGAACTACAACACAGTAGTGACAGAGACAAAGACATGAGTTAAAGTTTTTTGCTCTAAATGGCACATTTCACATAATCAGGTCAGTAAACAGCAGGAGCTGCCTGACTCTGCCTCGCAGACGCATTGCATTGGGCGGAAGTTTGATGTTTGAGTCGGTAGGACAGACGGCTTGACACTGACTTTAAAATGTATAACATTATCATTTTTTCCCCTCATATAAGATACCAAAGACACTGGCTGCTACCACATTACTGCTATTTGGTCTTTTAACGTTCCTTTAGTGGGCTTAAGTTTCGGACAGTACTTTTATTTTGAACGTCTTTCTGCTGTAGCCAATGACAGGTCGACTTGGCCTTGTGTTTTGGATCATTGTCATGTTGGAACGTCTAGGTACGTCCCATGTGCAGCGTCCAGGCTGATGAGTGCAAACTTTCCTCCAGTATTTTCTGATAACATGCTGCATTCATCTTGCCATCAATCTTGACCAAGTTCCCTGTGCCTCTGTAGCTCACACATCCCCAAAACATCAGCGATCCACCTCCGTGTTTCACAGTTGGATGGTGTACTTTTCATCATAGGCCTTGTTGACTCCTCTTCAAATGTAGCGTTTATGGTTGTGGCCAAAAAGTTCATTGTTGGCCTCATCACTCCAAATAACTTTGTTCCAGAAGTCTTGAGGCTCGTCTCTGTGCTGTATTGTAAGCTGGCTGCTTTGTGGCGTTGGCAGAGTAATGGCTTTCTTCTGGCGACAGGACCATGCAGCCCATTTTTCTTCAGGTGCCTCCTCATTGTGCATCTTGGGTTTTTCTTTCGGTTTCAACAGAATCCCTCATTTTCCACTTCTTAATTAGAGTTTGAACACTGCCGATTGGATTCTCGATTCCTTGGATATCTTTTTATATCCTTTTCCTGTTTTATAAAGTTCAACCACCTTCTCCCGCAGATCCTTTGATAATTCTTTTGCTTTCCCCATGGCTCAGAATCCAGCAACACCAGTGCAGCACTGATGAAACATGCAGGGGTCTGTCAGGAGCCCACAAACTCACTGGCTGTTCACACACATACTGATTACAAGCAAACAGATCACAGGTGAGGATGGTTACCTTAGTAGCCATTTAAACCTGTGTGTATGTTATCAGGCCAAAACCTCCAGAGCATGTAAACTTTTGATTAGGGTCATTTTCTAGTTTCTGTTGTCATTATGATTTAAAAAGAGCAAACACAATTGTATGATAATAATTGGCTTCACCCAACCACTAACCATGAGTGAAAGAAAAGTTTTTGTATCATCATTCATATTCTCTGAAAAATGGCAAAAAAAAAATCACAGTATGAGTATGTAAACATATGAGCACAACTGTATGTTGCAACAATACATATCTTAAATTTTATGTTGTGACAACACTGTACTTATGGTTTGATCAGGTTTACGAACAAAAACTCCTTGGGTAGGGTTAGGAAAACATCAAGTTTTGGCTCAAAATACCTTGTTCTGTCTCCACAAACACGGCTGGAAAATGTCCCAACATTGCACTTAAAATTTCGAGTAGTTTCACCGTGTTGAAACTCTGTCCCGAACAGTGGTTTCTGGGTTGGCAGACTCTGACTCACACAGCTCAGAGTCCTGCTTTCTTCCCAGCCTCTGTCTAAACCCGTTTAACAACTACTAATTCTTAAGAGTCATTTCCTGAACAGAAGAAAACACCGAGCACAGGACACGAGGAGTGGTGCGGGTCCTATTCTGTGATGTAGCTTAATGGTCTCGGCTTTTGTCATCAGTTGCAGTCACTGGAGTCTGAAGTATGTCACATGTAAAACGCTTGCCTGCCAACGCCCTGCAGTCTTCACATAATGACCAGGAGCATTTCAATCATTACAGTATTTCAGATTTTTGATCACGAGTTATGGTTTTACATGAACAATATGCCGAAACAAGTGTGTTGTTATATGGAAGTAAGTATGCAACTTCTTGAGTTGCGTACTTACATTATTTTTGATTATTTTTAAAAATGTGGTCATTTTTAGACGTTTTCATGTAGAAATGTTACATATAATATACGGAAGAGCTTACTCTACACTCTTGGCACGAAGACGTTTACAGTCAATGTGCTGTAAAACCTGAATGGGAGCTACAAGAGGCTAAAAAACTGTTAAATGAATGATAATTCTCTGCATGTTCACAACTATGAGCAACACTTTAAACATGACATACATTTGGTTTGTTAATATTGAAACATTAATTATTGAAGCTTTAAACTCCTGACAATCAATCAATTCATGAAAACTTTTGCACTAACCAACTTTACTCTCATCTCTAACTAAAGTAATCCTCTTGGCTGCTGTGTCCTCGGGTGACTGCAGCTCATTAATGAAGTCCCTCAGGTCAAAGGTCACTTCAGCATGTCAACATGTTTGTCCCTGAGGTGTCTTCACATTAGCCACAGTTTCCACTAATTCCCTCTGAAGCAAATTACAGTCAGAGCTGTTAACCAGTGAGACCAATCAGCCTGAGCAGACCTCAGTACTGGTTTGACTGGTCCACAGAGGGCTGAGGACCATAATGACCTCCCCTCAGACCGCTCTGTGACAACACCTCAGGATGGACAGACACACATTAGAAAATATTAGTTTTACTCGTCAGTAAAACAATGTTGAATTGTTCAACGTTCAGATTCTTTAAGTGTAGAATCTGAGTAAACTCACAGCTGCTCACATACATCCGGAGGACTGCCTTTAATCAATGAAAGTCTTAATCAGGTTCATCAGTATGTAGGATTTGTAAGTGCTGGAACATGTTCAGCAAATTAACAAAGCTGCTAACCCAGGTGACAATCAAAGATGCTGTTGAAGCCCTTTAATATTTACAGCTTCATTGGACAGCTGACAGTGAAGTGGCAGACAGGAGACAAGGGGTTGAAAGAGGGCTATGCATTTAATAAATGTCCCCGTCTGGAACCAAACTTCTGATGTCGTGGTTATTGCTACAAGGGCATTGTATTCTTATATTACTTGTAAGAATTTGGGACGTGACTTTAATGTGTTGCACCTGAGTCAGTCAGACTGTTGACATGTAGGGCTGCAAAATGCATCAGGCTCATTTCATACCGACTCACCTGGGCCCTCCCTGTTTATGTCGTGGATTTTCTCTATAAAATTAATGTTTAAACTTTATTAAATTCATGGGACCTTGCAAAATTCTGTAGCTGTACTCCAAATACTTTTTAAGTTCATGAATTCTTCAGGTTTTTGGCCCTCAGAGCTAAAAATCAACATGTGTATTCTCAGCCTCACCAACATCTTTTTTTTCGCCGGGTTGGGTTAAAATTTGTCCTGAACATCCAAGAAACCGGAAGGATAATTTACAACATGTAATCATTTAAATAGTTGTTGCTGAATCTTTACAGTCATAAAATTTAATAACAATAAATCATGTTTTCACTTTGATGAACCAAATGTTGATTCTGTATAGTGATCCAGGCATTATAAGGGCTGCATATAGCTCATATTACCACACATAATGCAGTCATACTGCTCAAGAAGACCCGCCCTACTCTGCCTCTGATTGGTTGACTTGGTTGGTTTCGTTGTCAATGCTTGACTCAAACTCCTACTTCATACAGTTGCTCCGGTGATGTTGGGTTTTTCTTTGTTTGAGCTGTTGTAACACTCCGACCTCTTCACTCATTCTCCGGAGCCGCTCTTTGCTGAAAGGGTGACTCGTTAGGTGGAGCAAGCAGGACGGTCTGCAGGGCGGGCTACTGTGCTGCTTCCCCGCCACCCATCCTGTCTGCTTCACCTTATGAGGCCAAAGACACTGCAAATGTGACAGCCAAGCGGTGTGTTTACCAGCAGGGAAACTACAGATCCGCTGCATCAGCTCCGCTGCATCAGCTCCACCGCGAGCATTTTGATTTTACAAGCCATCTGCGAGAAAAACTCGAAACCATTAAAACCCGACAACCACTGAACGTACAGTTAGGAAATAATAACTTGTCAATGACGCTGACAGAGATTTTGGTGGCCCTGGTAGTCCCACTGGTCGACCAGAGGGAGGAAGGGATTTCTACTGGCTGCTGTTCTGTTTTGCAGTCTTAAATAGTCCAATGGCTACTTGTTTTGGAGACTCAGTAATTACAGGCTGGCTGCTCTCAGTTATAATTGCAGAGGGTACTATTAGAATGCACTCCCAGTCAATCTCTTTACTGCACTTTAATGCAATAAACTTGTTGGGTGTGGGGGTGTGGTTCTGAAAGATGAAGCGATACAAGGTAGCCATTAATACAACTCACTCATAATAAATGCCTTAGCATTCAATAGCCACATATCTACTACCCTGCAGTTTAGCTACAGCACACAAGCTAACAAACTAAAATTAAACTAACACCACCCTATTCAAAGTAGGGTTTTAAAGTTTAAGAGTTTGCTAGAAACTTAAATAATCTTTCACAAATACTGAATGTATCATTGGCAACATTATCTACTTAAATTACAAACGGTCAGAAACATGAACATAAACATAAAAGGCCTCTTTAGTGCCGTTTGCGGCAATAATAACACATTTTAATACTACTCATACATGCTGTAATCACAGGATTGTAACAGTGCAATGACACACAGGAATGCAAGCGGTGGATCAACTGTGGACCGAGCAGCAAAATAAAGTTGAACATACAAAAACAACTGTATAACGCTGCACTCTCTTCACTCCCATAAAACCGGTAGGTCTACTTGGCTGAGTCCTCGGCATCATCCCTAGTGGCCTCCAATTAACCTGTCCGGCTATACAATCTTCAGAACACTACTTTTTACACATGCTAAGGTCATGACTGGCTACTTTTATTTTACTATAGAAGGAAAGCAGAAGGAGATCAAGTAAAACGTAAAAAATCTGTGGACAGATTTTTGTCTGCACGATAGCGTCACAAAACTTTACTGTTGGTGTAGTTGAAATCAGAATGAAGGCTGAGTTCGGAAATGGGCATGTTCCAAGCAAAGTGGCTGGAACTTTATACCTCTTGCCGACATTCGTTTCTATATTCCTGGAGACGCCTGTTTGAAACCTGAACTGCTACAGAAGCAGTTTTGAGTACTTTGCCAGGTATTTATATGTCTGTCTGTCTGTGGACAGATTTTGTAAATGTAATAGTGTCACAACCATGCAAGATGCAGTCATGAAACTTCACAGGTGTGTTATTTAGATAAAAATGACGGCCAAGTTTGAAGATGGGCGTGTGGGAGTAATGAGTACTCTATACTATACGAAATACTATAGTAATAATTACTGAGTAGTAATGGGTTGAAATTTGAACATGTTCATAAGTGTCATGGCTGGTGTGTATATATATCTATATATATGTGTGTATATATATATGTATATATGTGTATATGTGTATATGCATATATGTGTATATATATATGTATATATGTGTATATATATATGTATATATATGTGTATATATATGTATATATATGTACGTGTATGTGTGTGTGTGTGTATATATATATATATATAAATGAAAAAATGCTATAAACTAAGAATGCTTTGAAAAATGGAAGTGTTAATAGTTTATTTTCATCAATTAACAAAATGCAGTGAGTGAACAGAAGAGAAATCTGAATCAAATCAATATTTGGTGTGACCAGCATCAGTTCTTCTAGGTTCACCTGCACACAGTTTTTGGAGGAACTCAGCTGGTAGGTTGTTCCCAACATCTTGGAGAACTAACCACAGATCTTCTGTGGATGTAGGCTTCCTCACATCCTTCTGCCTCTTCATGTTATCCAAGACAGACTTGATGATGTTGAGATCAGGGCTCTGTGGGGGCCACTGTTCACTGTTGCCTGCAGACACTCATTATTGTACCGCTCTCCAGCCCTTCAGCGAAAAACTGCCTTCTGCTACAGCCAAATATTTCACATTTGACTTATCAGCCCAGAGCACCTGCTGCCATTGTTCTGCACCCCAGTTCTTAAGTTTTCATGCATAGCAGAGTCTCTTGGCCTTGTTTCCATGTCGGAGGTCTGGCTTTTTGGCTGCAACTCTTCCATGAAGACCACTTCTGGCCAGACTTCTCCGGACAGTAGATGGTAGCTGGGTCCCACTGGTTTCTGCCCGTCCTGAGCTGATGGCACTGCTGGACATCTTCTGATTTCAAAGGGAAATGAGCTTGATGTGTTTTTCATCTGCTGCACTAAGTTTCCTTGGCCGACCACTGCGTCTACGATCCTCAACGCTGCCCGTTTCTTTGTGCTTCTTCAAAAGATCTTGAATAGCACATGTTGAAACCCCAGTCTGCTCTGAACTTTTTGTCTGGTAGAGACCTTGCTGATGCAGTATAACTACCTTGTGTCTTGTTGCTGTGCTCAGTCTTGCCATGGTGTATGACCTGGGACATGAAACTGTCTTCCACAACCTCTTCCATCATCACAACTGATGCTGGTTTGAAGGTAAAGGGTAGTAACACCAAATATTGATTTGATTTAGATTTTTCTTTTGTTCGCTCACCTTGCATTTGTAAATTGATAAAAATAAACAATTATTATTTATATTTTTGAAAGCATTCTTAGTTTACAGCATTCTGCCTAAAACTTTTGCACAGCACTGTGTGTATATATGTATGTATATGGGCCCTTTATTGTGTTCCTCGAGCTGTTCCTGAGCAGTGTTTGCGGTGTGTCAGGGCACATTGTCCTGCTGGGGGGCCACTGCCATCGGGTAGTGTTGTTGTGATGAGGGGGTGTACTTGGTCCACAACAGTGTTTGGATGGGTGGTGCGTGTCAAGTGGCATTCACATAAATGGCAGCACCCAAGGTTTCCCAGCAGAACATCACACTGTGATGAGATGATCAATGTTATTCACGTCACCTGTCAGTGGTTTTAATGTTGTGGCTGATCGGTGTGTGTGTATATATTTATACATACATCATACACAATAGTAAAAGTGAATATCGCTTTGACAAAGATGACCTTCATTAACAGATGTTTGGCTCTGAGATAGTGTCTGATATGAGGAACAGAGGACAGAGGGGGAGGAGTGAAGCTTGCCCAGTAAGAGATTTGATTGGACAGGCCTAGTGTCATTAAAATGAACCAATGGGCTGCTGCTCCCGTTTTATCCAGTCGTTAGCAGTAATTTTGGAAAAATTGCTAAGGAGCGTTGGCCCACTGGGAAAAAGACAAATTAACAACTGAACAACAACTGAAGCTTTAACAATAAGTGAAAAAATTGTATTTGTTGTCAAGAAGGTGCTGCTAACGATAGTGACGTAGACTTCACTGGCTCTTTTGGGATATAAAACAGCAGATGTTGCTGCATCCAAAAGTTAGAGATGATCGCAGCAGTCCTGAAGGAAGGATAAGGGTGGTGAGTTCAATGGTTGCGTTAGTTTCAGCTGCATATGATGCTGTATGTATACACATTAAATCTTTCCACTTAGTTTTTAAATAATTGTTTTCAAAAAGGTGCCTTTTAACAAAAATTATTTGGTGTAGGGACGTGACGTTGACAATTTTTTTTTTTTTTAAGTTTTGCGGGCTTGAGCTTTTTTTTCCCTCTTAAAACAAGAATGATGTTAAATTCAACATCATCAACTTTGTCTCATTTTGTTCTTGGAGCTTATTTGCATGTTGGAAACTTAAGATACCTGTATTTTATGTTAATAGCTTTGCTTTACATTGGTATTGTGATTGTCAACATTTCCCTCATTGTTGTTATCTGTAAAAGAAAACGCTTACATGAACCTATGTACATGTTCCTGTGCAGCCTGTTTGTAAATGAACTGTTTGGTAGTTCAGGGTTGTTTCCGTTCCTTCTGACTCAGATTCTCTCTGACATTCATACTGTTTCTGCTTCTCTTTGTTTCCTGCAGATTTTCTGTTTGTATTCTTATGCAAATGTAGAGTTTTCTAATTTAGCCGTCATGTCTTATGACAGATATCTTGCTATCTGTTGTCCTCTACAATATCACACACGTATGACATCTAAAAAGGTATTTGTGTTAATAATTGTTTTATGGTTATACTCCTTTGTGAAATGTCTGATTACTTTATCCTTAAACATCAATGTGAAGCTTTGTGGGAACATTATGAACAGTTTGTATTGTCATAACTACCTTATTGTAAAACTGGCATGTTCTGACACCAAAGTGAATAACATTTATGGACTTTTCACCGGTGCTATATCAATTTTGGTCCCTCTGTTTCCAATCCTTTTCTCTTACATGAAAATTCTTAAAGTTTGCTTTTCTGGTTCCAAACAAACCAGACAAAAAGCTGTCAGTACCTGCACACCTCACATTGCCTCTCTCATAAACTTTTCTTTTGGGTGTTTGTTTCAAATAATTCAGACGAGATTTGATACGACAAATGTTTCCAATGTCCTACTCATCTTTTTGTCGTTATATTTCGCATTACTGCAACCACTTTTGAATCCTATTATGTTTGGACTGCAAATGTCCAAAATACGAAATACATATAAACATTTGTTCTGTTATAAAATGTTGACTGGTCGCAGAAATACTGTGCAAGTGCAATGAAAAAGTGTCAGTAAAATATTTCTAATGTCTGGTCCTGGTTGGAGTGTTGAAGGCTGCGGCTACAGACCAGTATGACATCTTATGTCAGTTTTTGTGAGGATTTGTTTGTGGACTAAAACCTTCTGCATCTGCACATATAACAACAATAAATTATAATCTACAGCTAAACTCAGTTTAGGCCAACGAGGAAGCCTAGAGGTGGGTACAGAATCCTATACAACCAGCCCGAAACACATGGACTAGAATAGCAAAGCGGAGCTACACTGACTAGTTCAGAAACGATTCTGCGTCAGTGTGGAGATGCATGCAACTGTGAATCTGTGAACATCCCCCCCGCTTCCAACAATCCACAATCACATGGCTACCAAAGAAACTCTACTGCAGAACTAAATGACCACAGGCCAGTCTCCCTGACCCGTTTGGTCATGACGTTCTTTTAGAGACTCGTGGTGACCAACCTGAAGGACATCACAAGCCCCCCGCTTGACCCACTCTGCAAACAGGTCAGTGGATAATGCAGACAGCATGAGACAAAACTACATCCTGAAACACCTTGACTCCCCAGAGTCAATGCCAGGATTCTGTCTGAAGTCTTTAGCTCCGTGGTCAACTCCATCATCCCAAACTCACCCAGACTGTGCCAACCTCCAACTGTCAGTGGATCACAAACTTCCTGACAGACAGGAAGCAGCAGAGACTAGGCTGGCGAAAATCACATCCGGCACAATCAGCACTGCTGCACCTCAGGGATTTGTGCTCTGCCCACTGCTCGTCCCCATTCGCATTAAGGACTGCACCTCCCGAGACCAGTCTGTTGTCAGTCTGCAGATGACCCAGCAGTCATCGGCCCAGCAGAGGATGTACTTCCTGTTCCAGCTCTGGAATTTAAATCTGCCTCGGAGCTGCTGATTCAACTCTTCTCTGCTAACACCATGGCGAGCACGCCGGCAGCTGCTTTGTCTTCACCTTTGGCTATTAAGACTTCACACATGCCCCAGTGATGTTGACAGGTATGCGTCATGTGTCTCTGACATAAAATCCAAAAGGACGCAGTGAACTCACTATCCATGTGTCCAGGGGATGCACCATATTTTATCCGTGATAATGCTACATTGTGAGGAACAAATCCTTAGTGAGTTTCCTTTTATAATTATTTCAATATCAAGACTGGAAAAACCCGCTGGTCACCGTCTCCGACCATCTCCACACGAACAACACATAATACTTTCTGCTGCAACAAAGACCAATTCTTGACACACACATTTCAACAATCGAAGCTACAAACTTGGTATCGGTGAATAAACTAACTGGGTCACTGTCAAGAATAATCATCTCTGATCGATTCTGTATTCTCTCGTGATGATGATGACAAGCGGATGATACTTACTGTCCAGGATAATGTGCTGTATTGAAACCATAACAAAAAACTAGTATTTAGTTTATTTAAATTTTGTAGATAACTGTATCAGGATGATGGACTAATGTTACCTAATATTGCTTGATGTAACTATAAAGCCAGTTTATTGAATGGTCTGAGTTTGAATTCAACTGCTTGAGCATCAATCAATACAGTAAAAAGTAACAGGGGGAGTGCCACATTACACACCACGTTCAGTTGGTGATTTTTGGAAGGGTCATTGAATGTGTCAGCTGATTAGTTAGCTGAGACTAGTATAGACTCTGTTGATGAGGTGGGACTGACCTGCTGTGCTTCCTGTTCTGTGAAGGTATAAAGCGTCAGATGTAGCTGCAGCTGACAGAAGTGACTGCAGCAGGTGATGAGAACATGTTTCATTCACAAATGTCATAATGGTGTTAAATTCAACTTTATCAACTTCATCTTATTTTATTCTTGGAGGCTATCTGCAGGTTGGAAACTTAAGATACGTATACTTCATGCTAACTGCTTTCCTTTACGTTGTTATGGTTGTTTTAAACACATCTCTCATTGTGGTTATCTGTATGAACAGAAGCTTACATGAACCTATGTACATGTTCCTGTGCAGCCTGTTTGTAAATGAACTGTATGGTAGTTCAGGGTTGTTTCCGTTCCTTCTGACTCAGATTCTCTCTGACATTCACACTGTTTCTGCTTCATTTTGTTTCCTGCAGATTTTCTGTTTGCATACATATGGCAATGTAGAATTTACCAATTTAGCCGTCATGTCTTATGACAGATATCTCGCTATCCGTTGTCCTCTACAGTATAACACACGTATGACATTTAACAAGGCAGTTATCTTTATTTGTGTATTATGGTTGCTCTCATTTGTAAAATTCTTAATTACTTTATCTTTAAACATCCGTTTGTCACTTTGTGGGAACATCATAAACAGTTTGTATTGTCAAAATTACCTTGTTGTTAAGTTGGCCTGTTCTGACACCAAAGTGAGTAACATTTATGGACTTTTTGCAACTGCTTTCTCCATTTCAGTCCCTCTGCTTCCAATCCTGTTTTCTTACATGAAAATTCTCAAAATTTGTTTTTCTGGTTCCAAACAGACCAGACAGAAAGCTGTCAGTACCTGCACACCTCACCTTGTGTCTCTTCTGAATTTTACTTGTGGTTGCTGCTTTCAAATAGTTCAGAGTAGATTTGATATGACCAGTGTACCCAGTGTGCTGCAAATCATTCTTGCTCTGTATTTTCTCATCATACAGCCACTTTTGAATCCTGTCATGTATGGACTACAAATGTCCAAAATACGAAAAATATATAAACATCTGTTCTGTTAAAAAATGTTGCCTGGTTAGAGTGATTATTTGTAAGTGCAGTATAAAAGTGTCAGTACATTCTTCATAATAGATGAAATATGCTGATTCTAAACTGAATGAAAGAAACTTACAGTCTTTTCTCACTGTTAATGTTGAGAGTGGTGAATTGAAATAATATTCCAGTGTAACATTTAAAACAACAGAGATTAAATAATGTTTAAAAGTAACATAAGATATTTTCAGTGGTGATAATAATACATATCTTCACAACTCCCAGTAGTCATTAACTCAGAGTTAACTCGTGTGCCTCCTGAATGTTTACACTGAGGTGTATACACATATCTGGAATGACAGGCCCTCTGACTGAACTGGTTAGAGTATGTTTGAGGCTGCAGCTACAGACCACAACCCTAAGCCTTCAATGAGTGAAACTCTGTGTTTTCCACTCCAGGCAGAGAGATAACTTTAATTCTGGATCAGTTAATGCTGTAACTGACTCTGTGAACTCAACCTGCTCACTGGCAGGTTTTCTTCAACAGTCCCACAAGTTTCTCTCTGACGCCTCCCCTCCTGCTGAGTCCGAAGCAGCTGTCTGACAAACCGTTTCATTTCCTTATTCATACAGTCCACATCCAAGCTCATATCAGAAGACATTTATTTCCAGGAGTTATGTCTTTATAAACATCGAAATCCTCATTAGATATTAGTCCAATATTAAGTTTTAAAGTATTTTGTGGAAGTACCAATAATCAAACCTACAATATTGTCATAGTATCAATATTGAGGCATTTGGTCAAAAGTATTGTGATATTTGATTTTGGCACTCAGTTTTAGGCCATTCAAGAATATCTATATATATATGTTGTATCACGATACGGTCTAAAAATATTGCGATATTATTTTCATATAATCCATGTGTCAGCTGATAGACTAGTATAGACTCTGTTGATGAGGTGGGACTGACCTGCTGTGCTTCCTGTTCTGTGAAGGTATAAAGCGTCAGATGTAGCTGCAGCTGACAGAAGTGACTGCAGCAGGTGATGAGAACATGTTTCATTCACAAATGTCATAATGGTGTTTAATTCAACTTTATCAACTTCATCTTATTTTATTCTTGGAGGCTATCTGCAGGTTGGAAACACAAGATACTTATACTTTATGCTAACTGCTTTCCTTTACATTGTTATGGTAGTTTTAAACACATCTCTCATTGTGGTTATCTGTATGAACAGAAGCTTACATGAACCTATGTACATGTTCCTGTGCAGCCTGTTTGTAAATGAACTGTATGGTAGTTCAGGGTTGTTTCCGTCCCTTCTGACTCAGATTCTCTTTGACATTCACACTGTTTCTGCTTCATTTTGTTTCCTGCAGATTTTCTGTTTGTATTCTTATGCAAATGTAGAATTTACCAATTTAGCCGTCATGTCTTATGACAGATATCTCGCTATCTGTTGTCCTCTACAGTATAACACACATATGACATTTAACAAGGCAGTTATCTTTATTGTTGCATTATGGTTGTACTCATTTGTAAAATTCTTAATCACTTTATCTTTAAACATCCGTTTGTCACTTTGTGGGAACATCATAAACAGTTTGTATTGTCAAAATTACCTTGTTGTTAAGTTGGCCTGTTCTGACACCAAAGTGAATAACATTTATGGACTTTTTTCCACTACTGTCTCCATTGTAGTCCCTCTGTTTCCAATCCTGTTTTCTTACATGAAAATTCTCAAAATTTGTTTTTCTGGTTCCAAACAGACCAGACAGAAAGCTGTCAGTACCTGCACACCTCACCTTGTGTCTCTTCTGAATTTTACTTGTGGTTGCTGCTTTCAAATAGTTCAGAGTAGATTTGATATGACCAGTGTACCCAGTGTGCTGCAAATCATTCTGTCTCTGTATTTTCTCATCATACAGCCACTTTTGAATCCTGTCATGTATGGACTACAAATGTCCAAAATACGAAAAATATATAAACATCTGTTCTGTTAAAAAATGTTGCCTGGTAAGAATGATTATTTGTAAGTGCAGTATAAAAGTGTCAGTACATTCTTCATAATAGATGAAATGTGCTGATTCTAAACTGAATGAAAGAAACTGACAGTCTTTTCTCACTGTTAATGTTGAGAGTGGTGAATTGAGACAATGTTCCAGTGTAACATTTAAAACAACAGAATTTGAAAAATGTTGAAAAGTTTACATCTTATATTTATATTGGTGAAAATAATGTATTAAGAATCCACTCCAAAATCAAATCCACTCCATTCCTAATAGTCATGAACGCAGACACAAAGGTTGTGTCACCTAAATGTTTTTCACTGAGGTGTTTTTCTCCTGACTGAACTGGTTAGCATGTGTTCGAGGCTGCAGCCACAGACCTTGATGAACTAATGTTCACACAGAGGTGCATACACTTATTTGAATAATAGAAATGATGAAAACATAAAAAAAAAAATGTTTTGGACACCATGAATCTAAATTGTTTAAAAGCAGAATTAAAACTTTACTTTTTTGAGTGTAAGTGTCAAAATGACCCCTCCACAACGACACAACCACAGCATTGAAGCAGAAACCTTCGAGTCAACGTCATATCTAGCTTGTTTTCCCTTTTTAAAATTGTGGGATTATGAAATGTTTCAAATTTGTATAATAATTTTCATTGCCTTTTTATGAATTTAAATGTTAATGGTAAGTTAATGCTATATTTAATATCTTAATATAAAGTAAATACACCAGAGGTTATAACTTCTCTCAGTGTGTATCTTTTCTCCAAAATGTTTAGACATGTGAGCAGAGTCACATACTCCCCCAGGTGTGTAATGCTTTCGCCATCTCAACTAACTGACTCGGCAAAAGAAGAAAGACCAACGACAACTTGCTGTTACTCTTCCACAGTTTGAAAACATAGGCGAGTAAACGTTGGTCTTCACCAGAACAGATACCACTTCAGGTTTTTCATGCGGTTGAGGAAAATGAATGCCTCATTTCCATACAGTTTCTTTCTGTCCACTAAATTTTGGACGTACGCCCCAACTGTTCAACGCAAGAAAGTTGTTTTCTTCTCGGATGAATAGTGTTGACACTGTTCATTTTAAAGAATAGTTGCTTTTGTCTGGTTGCACATGGAGCATCTAGACAAAAACAGTACCACTAATGTATAACAACCAATAACTGAGGCAGTTGGCTTGCCGGGTGTGCAGCCAGTTCTGTGAAATATTTTGTTAAACGTTGCGTGAACCACTAATGTTACGCATGCACTCTATATATTTCACAGCTAGCATTCTGCCAGTGCTAGCTACTGTCATGGTGAAAGTTCTCATCCACTCATAAAGAACGTCTTCGTCATATCAGTCTTCAGTTCCAATGATTTCTACAGCTCTCATGTTTCCGTGATGGAATGAGGGTAACTACTTTGTCTCTCGGCCATTTTCACCTCAGGTGCTTTTGATCTCCATCCACAAGCTTCTGGTCATCCTCTGGCTGAATTTTTAACCACTCCTCGCGATAGAATCGGTGAAGTTTAACTAAATTTGTTGTCTTCATGGCACAGACTTGTTTTGTTTAGCACAGTCCACATGTTCTCGATGGGGTTCAAGTCAGGACTTTTGGAAGGCCATTCCAAAACCTCAAATCTAGCCTGATTTATCCATTCCTTACCACTTCTGATGTGTGTTTGGGATGTTGGGACCCCACAGATGAAGTTGTTCACTGTGGATTTTAAAATGGACTCTGAACTGAACTTAGTTCCCCTGAATTCCCCAGTCTTCACACCTAGGTACAAAGACTGCCAAGAGACCCAGCTTTGAGCTACTATTGGTCAGGGTGACAGACCCCCCACTGACCAGATAGTCAAAACTCCAACTCCTTCCTTTGCTCTTGCTCTTCTCCATCTCTTTCCCCACAGGGCTGCATGCCCCCAAGTTACCTTCTCCTGGATTCTTCTGGGCCTAAAAGCTGCTGACAGTTGCCAGCTGCATTTCCAGCAGGCCCAAAGAACTTCATCTCACAGCAGCGACGCAAGGTCCTGCTAGTATTCCATCTTAGTTAGTGCCAGCAGCTGCGCCGCAAAGCTCACCAGCTAACTCCAAAATCCAAGGAGCACGAAGCAAGTTAGCACTGAGCCGCTATCCCTGCAAAGGAAAGGAGCGACCAGTTTCCTCCACCTGCTGTCTTTCATCAGACCTTGCACAGCAAGAACAGCACTGTTCAGCACTGGGATTACAACCTTCTCCTGCTTGGCTCATCAGCCAAGGAACCACCTGAACCTTTTCTTCAAAACAAGGCAACGTTGAACTGCACCTAGATAGCACACAGCATAGCATAGCACGGCTAAGTATAGGACTTTTTTAACTTCTTTTTAACACGTTAGTTGAATTATGCTTCACACAGACTCAGGGTCTTTGCATGTAACTAACCATCTACTCTAACCTGGCATCACTTCACACACACACACACTCCTTCAGCCTGGACCATATCACAACTACATGTGATATCAGTGAGCTAATGGTCTGAGCACCACCATTGTCTCCTTGTTCTCTCCTATCAAAGAAACAACTGGTGATCCACGATCTTGGACCTGAGTCCAACCTACTGATCAGCCATTTTGTTTGTAGTCTTCCTTAGCCCATGCCATGCAGAGTTTGAACCCTAGCCACCATTTTGCTTTTTTTTTTTCCACGTACACACACACACACACACACACACACACACACACACACACACACACACACACACACACACACACCTGTATATAGTACATATTAGTTAGATTGTGTTTTCATTTTGTGTTAAATAAAAGACTTTTGAACCTTCATGTTGTCTATTGAATATTGTACAAGAGTGAATCTTGCCAACCTCGACTCTGTCAAGGACTCCAAAATCCTTCGACCATTACAGCTGTTATGGTCATTTTGGCTGTACTTATTAAGTTAATTATTAATCAGAGTCACCAACTGACAGTTTAGTACCTTTGTATGAGACTGATTTGGTGAATTGGCTATCTTTTCCCTCCTTCAAGGGTGGTGCCCTGAGGTGATCTAATGTAAATTTGATCTTATTATTTATCATAATTAATAATTATCCCTGACAATCATTAATTATAATTGATAGCCAAATTTAACCCAAAATTCCCTATTAATGTTGCATGAAGCACCACAGGCATCATTATCCTGTTGGAACACCCAACTGCACCCAAGACCCAATCTTCTTCTGATGATTTTAGGTTTTCCTGAAGAATTTGGAGATGATCCTCCTTCTTCATTATTCCATTTTCTTTCTTTAGAGCAGCAGATCCACTGGCAGCAGAACCGCCCCTCAGCACAATACTACCAGCACCATGCTGGACAGTAGGTCTGGTGTTCTTGGGGTTAAAGGCCTCACCTTCTCTTTTCAAACATATTGCTGCTCATTGTGGTCAAACAGCTCAGTTTTAGTTTCATGTGACCACAGAGTTTTCATCCAGAAGGTTTTTTCTTCGTCCATGTGATCAGCAGCAGACTTCAGTCCAGCTTTAAGGTTCTGCGTCTGGATCAAGAGCTTCTCTCGACACAGCAGCCTCTCAGCTCATGCTGATGTATTACAACACTTGACTGTGGACTGTGACACCTGTGACTCTTCCAGCAGCTTCTGATTCATTGCAGACTTGCTTTTTGATGGTTTCTGGTTGACTCTTGACCATCCTGACCAGTTTTCTCTCAGCAGCAGGTGATAGTTTGATTGTGGCAGTGGCACAACTGTGCTGTGAACTTTATACGTACAAACAGTTGTTTGTACAGTTGATGTTGGGACCTGTAACTGCTTTGAAATGGTTCCAAGTGACTGCCGTGACTTGTTCAAATCAATAATGTGCTCTTTCAGATCAATGCTGAGCCCTTTAGACTTTCACATTGTAGTGTTTGTGGCTGAGTCTAGTGACTGTATCAAACAAGCCCTATTAAAATGGGCCCAGAAAAGTCACCAGCTGTTGTCAATCAGAATCAGTTAAGATGCTACAAAGAACATTTGATTCACACAACTTTCTATGATCACAAGAATTGATCGTTCAAGTTACTGTATGTATATTTTTGATCTAGCAGACCTATAATAAATTAATTACTGAACCAAACTTCATGAATGTTTTTGTGACAAAGTAGTTTGTGGTCCACTCATTCATCACAGAAACATGAGAGCTGTAGGAATCACTGGAACTGAAGACTGACATGATGAACATGTTCTTTATGAGTGGATGGAAACTTTTGACCACCACTGTAGGGAAGTATGCCATTGACCTTTTCACTTAGAAAAAATGTTTCTTTATGCTTTATTTCTTCTATCATTTGGCTAATTTGATTGTGCTTATTTACTGTGAACGTCATTGTACAATCTGATATTTGATCAAGCAAAGCCCATTGTAATGTTACTTTTCCTTTCCAAGTCCACTTTCTCAGAGGTAATGGAGACAATAATTGACCAGACAAAAAGCTGTAAATACCTGCACACCTCAACCAATCTTACTTTCAGTTGCTGCTTCCAGTTACTTCATAGTAGATTTGATATGGCCAGTGTACCCAGTGGTACACTTATGCTTATGCTTTGGTTGAAAATTCAACCCAGCATGTGTCAGCTGATTAGTTAGCTGAGAGTAGTATAGTCTCTGTTGATGAGGTTGGACTGACCTGCTGTGCTTCCTGTTCTGTGAAGGTATAAAGCGCCAGATGTAGCTGCAGCTGACAGAAGTGACTGCAGCAGGTGATGAGAACATGTTTCATTCACAAATGTCATAATGGTGTTTAATTCAACTTTATCAACTTCATCTTATTTTATTCTTGGAGGCTATCTGCAGGTTGGAAACACAAGATACTTATACTTTATGCTAACTGCTTTCCTTTACGTTGTTATGGTTGTTTTAAACACATCTCTCATTGTGGTTATCTGTATGAACAGAAGCTTACATGAACCTATGTACATGTTCCTGTGCAGCCTGTTTGTAAATGAACTGTATGGTAGTTCAGGGTTGTTTCCGTCCCTTCTGACTCAGATTCTCTCTGACATTCACACTGTTTCTGCTTCATTTTGTTACCTGCAGATTTTCTGTTTGTATTCTTATGGCAATGTAGAATTTACCAATTTAGCCGTCATGTCTTATGACAGATATCTCGCTATCTGTTTTCCTCTACAGTATAACACACGTATGACATTTAACAAGGCAGTTATCTTCATTGTTGCATTATGGTTGTTCTCTTTTGTGATATTCTTAATCACTTTATCCTTAAACATCCGTTTGTCACTTTGTGGGAACATCATAAACAGTTTGTACTGTCAAAATTACCTTGTTGTTAAGTTGGCCTGTTCTGACACCAAAGTGAGTAACATTTATGGACTTTTTGCAACTGCTCTCTTCTTCTTAGTTTCTCTGTTTCCAATCCTGTTTTCTTACATGAAAATTCTCAAAATTTGTTTTTCTGGTTCCAAACAGACCAGACAGAAAGCTGTCAGTACCTGCACACCTCACCTTGTGTCTCTTCTGAATTTTACTTGTGGTTGCTGCTTTCAAATAGTTCAGAGTAGATTTGATATGACCAGTGTACCCAGTGTGCTGCAAATCATTCTTGCTCTGTATTTTCTCATCATACAGCCACTTTTGAATCCTGTCATGTATGGACTACAAATGTCCAAAATACGAAAAATATGTAAACATCTGTTCTGTTAAAAAATGTTGCCTGGTAAGAATGATTATTTGTAAGTGCAGTATAAAAGTGTCAGTACATTCTTCATAATAGATGAAATGTGCTGATTCTAAACTGAATGAAAGAAACTGACAGTCTTTTCTCACTGTTAATGTTGAGAGTGGTGAATTGAGACAATGTTCCAGTATAACATTTAAAACAACAGAATTTGAAAAATGTTGAAAAGTTTACATCTTATATTTATATTGGTGAAAATAATGTATTAGAAATCCACTCCAAAATCAAATCCACTCCATTCCTAATAGTCATGAACGCAGACACAAAGGTTGTGTCACCTAAATGTTTTTCACTGAGGTGTTTTTCTCCTGACTGAACTGGTTAGCATGTGTTTGAGGCTGCAGCCACAGACCTTGATGAACTAATGTTCACACAGAGGTGCATACACTTATTTGAATAATAGAAATGACGAAAACATTAAAAAAAAAATGTTTTGGACACCATGAATCTAAATTGTTTAAAAGCAGAATTAAAACTTTACTTTTTTGAGTGTAAGTGTCAAAATGACCCCTCCACAACAACACAACCACAGCATTGAAGCAGAAACCTTCGAGTCAACGTCATATCTAGCTTGTTTTCCCTTTTTAAAATTGTGGGATTATGAAATGTTTCAAATTTGTATAATAATTTTCATTGCCTTTTTATGAATTTAAATGTTAATGGTAAGTTAATGCTATATTTAATATCTTAATATAAAGTAAATACACCAGAGGTTATAACTTCTCTCAGTGTGTATCTTTTCTCCAAAATGTTTAGACATGTGAGCAGAGTCACATACTCCCCCAGGTGTGTAATGCTTTTGCCATCTCAACTAACTGACTCGGCAAAAGAAGAAAGACCAACGACAACTTGCTGTTACTCTTCCACAGTTTGAAAACATAGGCGAGTAAATGTTGGTCTTCACCAGAACAGATACCACTTCAGGTTTTTCATGCGGTTGAGGAAAATGAATGCCTCATTTCCATACAGTTTCTTTCTGTCCACTAAATTTTGGACGTACGCCCCAACTGTTCAACGCAAGAAAGTTGTTTTCTTCTCGGATGAATAGTGTTGACACCGTTCATTTTAAAGAATAGTTGCTTTTGTCTGGTTGCACATGGAGCATTATCTAGACAAAAACAGTACCACTAATGTATAACAACCAATAACTGAGGCAGTTGGCTTGCCGGGTGTGCAGCCAGTTTTGTGAAATATTTTGTTAAACGTTGCGTGAACCACTAATGTTACGCATGCATTCTATATATTTCACAGCTAGCATTCTGCCAGTGCTAGCTACTGTCATGGTGAAAGTTCTCATCCACTCATAAAGAACGTCTTCGTCATGTCAGTCTTCAGTTCCAATGATTTCTACAGCTCTCATGTTTCCGTGATGGAATGAGGGTAACTACTTTGTCTCTCGGCCATTTTCACCTCAGGTGCTTTTGATCTCCATCCACAAGCTTCTGGTCGTCCTCTGGCTGAATTTTTAACCACTCCTCGCGATAGAATCGGTGAAGTTTAACTAAATTTGTTGTCTTCATGGCACAGACTTGTTTTGTTTAGCACAGTCCACATGTTCTCGATGGGGTTCAAGTCAGGACTTTTGGAAGGCCATTCCAAAACCTCAAATCTAGCCTGATTTATCCATTCCTTTACCACTTCTGATGTGTGTTTGGGATGTTGGACCCCACAGATGAAGTTGTTCACTGTGGATTTCAAAATGGACTCTGAACTGAACTTAGTTCCCCTGAATTCCCCAGTCTTCACACCTAGGTACAAGGACTGCCAAGAGACCCAGCTTTGAGCTACTATTGGTCAGGGTGACAGACCAGACCAGACCACTGACCAGATAGTCAAAACTCCAACTCCTTCCTTTGTTCTTGCTCTTCTCCATCTCTTTCTCCACAGGGCTGCATGCCCCCAAGTTACCTTCTCCTGGATTCTTCTGGGCCTAAAAGCTGCTGACAGTTGCCAGCTGCATTTCCAGCAGGCCCAAAGAACTTCATCTCACAGCAGTGACGCAAGGTCCTGCTAGTATTCCATCTTAGTTAGCGCCAGCAGCTGCGCCGCAAAGCTTACCTGCTAACTCCAAAATCCAAGGAGCACGAAGCAAGTTAGCACTGAGCTGCTATCCCTGCAAAGGACAGGAGCGACCAGTTTCCTCCACCTGCTGTCTTTCATCAGACCTTGCACAGCAAGAACTGCACTGTTTAGCACTGGGATTACAACCTTCTCCTGCTTGGCTCATCAGCCAAGAAACCACCAGAACCTTTTCTTCAAAACAAGGTAACGTTGAACTGGGCCTAGATAGCACACAGCATAGCATAGCACGGCTAAGTATAGGACTTTTTAAACTTGTTTTTAACACGTTAGTTGAATTATGCTTCACACAGACTCAGGGTCTTTGCATGTAACTAACCATCTACTCTAACCTGGCATCACACACACACACACACACTCCTTCAGCCTGGACCATATCACAACTACATGTGATATCAGTGAGCTAATGGTCTGAGCACCACCATTGTCTCTTTGTTCTCTCCTATCAAAGAAACAACTGGTGATCCACGATCTTGGACCTGAGTCCAACCTACTGATGAGCCATTTTGTAGTCCCTTTTGATCAGCCATTTTGTTTGTAGTCTTCCTTAGCCCATGCCATGCAGAGTGGCACTTTGAACCCTAGCCACCATTTTGCTTTTGTTCTTCCACGTACACACACACACACACACACACACACACACACACACACACACACACACACACACACACACACACACACCTGTATATAGTACATGTTAGTTAGATTGTGTGTTTTCATTTTGTGTTAAATAAAAGACTTTTGAACCTTCATGCTGTCTATTGAATATTGTACAAGAGTGAATGTTGCCAACCTCGACTCTGTCAAGGACTCCAAAATCCTTCGACCATTACAGCTGTTATGGTCATTTTGGCTGTACTTATTAAGTTAATTATTAATCAGAGTCACCAATTGACAGTTTAGTATCTTTTTATGAGACTGATTTGGTGAATTGGCTATCTTTTCCCTCCTTCAAGGGTGGTGCCCTGAGGTGATCTAATGTAAATTTGATCTTATTATTTATCATAATTAATAATTATCCCTGACAATCATTAATTATAATTGATAGCCAAATTTAACCCAAAATTCCCTATTAATGTTGCATGAAGCACCACAGGCATCATTATCCTGTTGGAACACCCAACTGCACCCAAGACCCAATCTTCTTCTGATGATTTTAGGTTTTCCTGAAGAATTTGGAGATGATCCTCCTTCTTCATTATTCCATTTTCTTTCTTTAGAGCAGCAGGTCCACTGGCAGCAGAACCGCCCCTCAGCACAATACTACCAGCACCATGCTGGACAGTAGGTCTGGTGTTCTTGGGGTTAAAGGCCTCACCTTCTCTTTTCAAACATATTGCTGCTCATTGTGGTCAAACAGCTCAGTTTTAGTTTCATGTGACCACAGAGTTTTCATCCAGAAGGTTTTTTCTTCGTCCATGTGATCAGCAGCAGACTTCAGTCCAGCTTTAAGGTTCTGCGTCTGGATCAAGAGCTTCTCTCGACACAGCAGCCTCTCAGCTCATGCTGATGTAAAACAACACTTGACTGTGGACTGTGACACCTGTGACTCTTCCAGCAGCTTCTGATTCATTGCAGACTTGCTTTTTGATGGTTTCTGGTTGACTCATGACCATCCTGACCAGTTTTCTCTCAGCAGCAGGTGATAGTTTGATTGTGGCAGTGGCACAACTGTGCTGTGAACTTTATACGTACAAACAGTTGTTTGTACAGTTGATGTTGGGACCTGTAACTGCTTTGAAATGGTTCCAAGTGACTGCCGTGACTTGTTCAAATCAATAATGTGCTCTTTCAGATCAATGCTGAGCCCTTTAGACTTTCACATTGTAGTGTTTGTGGTTGAGTCTAGTGACTGTATCAAACAAGCCCTATTAAAATGGGCCCAGAAAAGTCACCAGCTGTTGTCAATCAGAATCAGTTAAGATGCTACAAAGAACATTTGATTCACACAACTTTCTATGATCACAAGAATTGATCGTTCAAGTTACTGTATGTATATTTTTGATCTAGCAGACCTATAATAAATTAATTACTGAACCAAACTTCATGAATGTTTTTGTGACAAAGTAGTTTGTGGTCCACTCATTCATCACAGAAACATGAGAGCTGTAGGAATCACTGGAACTGAAGACTGACATGATGAACATGTTCTTTATGAGTGGATGGAAACTTTTGACCACCACTGTAGTGAAGTATGCCATTGACCTTTTCACTTAGAAAAAATGTTTCTTTATGCTTTATTTCTTCTATCATTTGGCTAATTTGATTGTGCTAATTTCCTGTGAACGTCATTGTACAATCTGATATTTGATCAAGCAAAGCCCATTTTAATGTTACTTTTCCTTTCCAAGTCCACTTTCTCAGAGGTAATGGAGACAATAATTGACCAGACAAAAAGCTGTAAATACCTGCACACCTCAACCAATCTTACTTTCAGTTGCTGCTTTCAGTTACTTCATAGTAGATTTGATATGGCCAGTGTACCCAGTGGTACACTTATGCTTATGCTTTGGTTGAAAATTCAACCCAGCATGTGTCAGCTGATTAGTTAGCTGAGACTAGTATAGTCTCTGTTGATGAGGTTGGACTGACCTGCTGTGTTTCCTGTTCTGTGAAGGTATAAAGCGTCAGATGTAGCTGCAGCTGACAGAAGTGACTGCAGCAGGTGATGAGAACATGTTTCATTCACAAATGTCATAATGGTGTTTAATTCAACTTTATCAACTTCATCTTATTTTATTCTTGGAGGCTATCTGCAGGTTGGAAACTTAAGATACTTATACTTTATGCTAACTGCTTTCCTTTACGTTGTTATGGTTGTTTTAAACACATCTCTCATTGTGGTTATCTGTATGAACAGAAGCTTACATGAACCTATGTACATGTTCCTGTGCAGCCTGTTTGTAAATGGACTGTATGGTAGTTCAGGGTTGTTTCCGTTCCTTCTGACTCAGATTCTCTCTGACATTCACACTGTTTCTGCTTCATTTTGTTTCCTGCAGATTTTCTGTTTGCATACATATGGCAATGTAGAATTTACCAATTTAGCCGTCATGTCTTATGACAGATATCTCGCTATCTGTTGTCCTCTACAGTATAACACACGTATGACATTTGACAAGGCAGTTATCTTTATTGTTGCATTATGGTTGTTCTCTTTTGTGATATTCTTAATTACTTTATCCTTAAACATCCGTTTGTCACTTTGTGGGAACATCATAAACAGTTTGTATTGTCAAAATTACCTTGTTGTTAAGTTGGCCTGTTCTGACACCAAAGTGAATAACATTTATGGACTTTTTGTGACTGCTCTCTTCTTCTTAGTTACTCTGTTTCCAATCCTGTTTTCTTACATGAAAATTCTCAAAATTTGTTTTTCTGGTTCCAAACAGACCAGACAGAAAGCTGTCAGTACCTGCACACCTCACCTTGTGTCTCTTCTGAATTTTACTTGTGGTGGCTGCTTTCAAATAGTTCAGAGTAGATTTGATATGACCGGTGTACCCAGTGTGCTGCAAATCATTCTGTCTCTCTATTTTATGATACTTCAACCACTTTTGAATCCAATCATGTATGGAATGGAAATGTCCAAAATACGAAATGTGTTTCTAAAGTTCTCTGGTGTTAGAAATGGGTGACTGGTCATATATCTAATGTTGACATGAAGAAAAAAGTAGCAGAAAAACATATATTATGTCTTGCATTGAAATATTTACCTATTCTCAAAGAGAAAAAACAGAGCTCATAGTGTTAAAATGAATGTGGCTTAGACATCACATGGTTGCTATGTTAGTAAGGTGTAGCCAGCGATAGTTTGTCTGTGCCGTCAGTAATGTAGTAGATTTAAAGGTAAGCAGCTCAGCAGATGATAATGTGATGGGGGTTTAACTCTGTTGATGGTTGACTTCAGGCTATGTTGTTATGTTGTAGGTGAGATGCAATGCTGGAAGTAAATAAAGAGTGTTGAAATTCTTTTAGGGATACTTAATAACTATTGGACTGATAAATTATCTGCCCGATATTGGAAAATTTATATTATCAGCTAGCCGATAAACAAGAAATTCGAAATTGCTTTAATTTACTTAATAAGTGCAGCATATACACACTCAGATAATGCAGGTGGCATGCCCCTTTTAAAGTTTGGTTTCTTATCCACCAATAAACAGAGAAGACAAAGAAGAAGTGCAGCACACTGAGCTTATGACATCAGACTGCTGCACCTGAGTAGAACCATGCAGTTCAGACTACATTACATTACATTTAGGGCATATAGCAGATGCTTTTGTCCAAAGCGACTTACAGTAGCCCCTTTTAGATAGAAAATGCGCCACATGTGCAGCCAGGTAAAGGCTGCAATCTGCCGCCTCGTCTATGTGAAACGGAGGTGTAATAGTCCTCCTTTGCAAAAAAGCTGCCACTGGGTTAGGCGTAAACATGTGACGTGACGTGAAGCACGAAGTTGGGCGTGAACAGTGACGTAAAACAACTGCTTTTTCTCCCGGCGAAAGCCACGTCGGCTCCTCACTTTTTGTACATAATACCATCTTTCACAGTCCCCGTGATCAGGTTGTTAATGATTGTTGTGAAAGGACCACAGAGTCCTACCTATGGTATAATGCACTGTACGCTGATTGTAAGTGTTTTTATGCTCTCTAGGAGCCAATTTGTGCTGATCCACTCGGTGGATAGCCTGTGTAGTCTTGCCGCCCTGTGTGACCACAGTATGTCGTGTTTCTGTCTGATCAGCGGACACACACACACACACACACACACACACACACACACATATACAGATCTCCACCCATATAAATATCTGTGCTGGCTTATGTTGTTTTGTAGAATTGCTAGTTGTAGTAAGCAAGTGTTTGTTAAAGGAAGTGGTTTATGGATTGAGGACAAGCTTTAATAAACACTGCTGATTATAACTGAGCAGTTTTATGTGATTATTTTGCACAATCTAATGTTATAATAACAGCTGGTTGAGACGGTCAGTGCTCAGATTTACACCTTCTATTTCTCTAATTATTGATATTTCTTTAATATTAAATTTTTTTGATAAACTACAGGCCTTGAGACAAAAGGCATATCATTTGATGATTGATCCTTGATTCCAGGGTGGTGCTCCGGTGATTATTAATAAATAGTAATAACATCCATTTCATTGATTAACATTTCATTAATAACTTAATCAATAGTCAATAATCAATTAATATTCCCTCATGATTTCAACTATGGTGCTCCGTGTGAGGCCTCTTTACACCAGCTTTATTGTAATATTCGTGCAATAATCCAGAGTTATAAAAAAGTATATTATTTTTTTAAGTTTCAATTTTAAATTTGATAGCAGCCAGATATAGCCGGGTGTGGTGTGTATGACATTTACATTTACATTTACATTTAGGGCATTTAGCAGACGCTTTTGTCCAAAGCGACTTACAATAAGTACTGTCATGCTATGCGGGGTCGAGGTGAAGTCTGAACAAGTGAGTCTTGAGTCTTTTGCAGAAGATGGCGAGCAATTCTGCTGTACTGACAATGGTCGGGAGTTCGTTCCACCACTCAGGCATCAGAACAGAGAAGAGTTGCGACTTCGCTGAGTGGCCTTTGTTTGCTCTCAGCGATGGCGGTACCAGCCGGCCAGCTGATGTAGTAGAGCTAAGTTCTTGCGTTGGGGCGTGTGGTCTGACCAGTGTTTGGAGGTAGATGGGTGCAGTTCCATTGACGGCCTTGAAGGCCAGCACCATGGTCTTGAATCTGATGCGGGCCGCAACAGGAAGCCAGCGGAGGTCACGGAGGAGGGGGGTCACATGGGAGAATTTAGGTAGATTGAAAACAAGGCGTGCTGCAGCATTCTGGATACATTGCAAGGGTTTAGTCGCAGAGGCTGGGAGTCCAACCAAGAGCGAGTTGCCGTAGTCCAGGTGGGAAATGACCAGCGATTGGACCAGGAGTTGCGTTGTGTCCTTTGTGAGGAAAGACCGGATCCTGCGGATGTTGTAGAGGGCAAATCTGCAGGATCGGGCCACTGCGGTGATGTTGGAAGTGCAGGATAGTCCGTCGTCGAGGATCACACCCAGGTTTCTCACATTCGTCATGATACTATGACGTTCTCGACAGTGACTGCCAGGTCCATGTGAGGGCAGTCTTTCCCTTGGATGAAGAGGAGTTCAGTTTTACTGAGGTTGAGCTTGAGATGATGCACAGTTGTCCAAGCTGAGATGTCTGCCAGACATTCCAAGATGCGTGTGGCAACGTGAGTATTGGAGGATGGGGAAAGGAGAGGAACAGTTGGGTGTCGTCAGCATAACAGTGTAACAGAGTATGAAGCACTGTAGCGTGCATTGTTGGTTAGTAATTTGGTTTGTTTAACAAAGCTGACTCAAAATTTACATAGCTATTGCTCCTGAGGTGTAGAGACCACCTCAATAACCCTTTTACAGGATTGGTTGTAAGGAGAACAATTGGCCTTAAACTTCCTACAGTCTGTAGGTCATGAGTCACAGGTACACCTCTCACCTTTGCACTAGCATCAGTATAACCAGGTTTAATTCACTCAGTAGACTAATTTAACCCAAGAGGAGTTAATCTTTCCTACTCAAGTAGAAATGAGTAGCCAGAATCCCCGTGAGACAGGAGCTGAAGCTCCTGCTGAGTCAGGCAACCCAGCCCTGCAGGATGCGGTCACTGGACTCATGTACCTCTCCTTAGAGGAGAGAAATTATTTAAATAGCTACAGCATTAAAACTTGCGAGGAGAAAATCAATGAGCTTGTCAGCTATGTAAATCACCCTGCCTGAAAGCCACAATGCACTATCTCGGGTGTTTTGGGTCAAATCATGCTACTTTACCAGTGTAAAGCTGAGTTACAGTCTAGAGAGACCCGAGAATAGCTCTCTGAGCTTTGGCAGGATCTTTCCTGCCTGCGAGAAGAGGCCCAAGTGAGGGATCAAGCAAGGGCTGCACTTGATCAGCAGTCTGATGATCCGGCACAGGTGACGCAGAAAGATTCATCAGATGAGGCATGAGTCAAGCAGTAATCCTCAGCTCAGAATAACATCTTATATCCTTCTTAATGACACTGTGAACATTAAAGCAGCTGTAAGGTTGTTAACCAGTTCCCCAGCCCTGAAATATTTAGCCTACGTTATGCTGTAGTAATCACTGTTTAAAAAATGACTCTGCATAGCACACCAATCAATGAACAATCATCTGGCATGTTGTGATTGGACACACTGATGGAACTTTGCTATTGTAGTTATTATATCATGTTGGATATTATGTTTATATTTCTGAGTGAACAAGCTGATTGTGGACTTATTGTAAAAATGGACTAAATGTAGTTTAAAAGTCAACTTTTGATTACAGGCTGCATTAGGACTGGGAAATATATACAATATGTGTCGTCATTGTGATATGAGACTGTATAATGTCAGCTTTTAAAGGCAGCATTATATTAAAGTAATGTAATTTTTAAAATATTTTGTGGAAATACCAATAATCTAACCTACAATATTGTCATAGTATCAATAATGAGGTATTTGATCAAAAGTATTGTGATATTTGATTTTGGCGCTCAGTTTGAGGCCATTCAAGAATATCAATATATATGTTGTATCACGATAAGGTCTAAAAATATTGCGATATTATTTTCATATAATCCATGTGTCAGCTGATAGACTAGTATAGTCTCTGTTGATGAGGTGGGACTGACCTGCTGTGCTTCCTGTTCTGTGAAGGTATAAAGCGTCAGATGTAGCTGCAGCTGACAGAAGTGACTGCAGCAGGTGATGAGAACATGTTTCATTCACAAATGTCATAATGGTGTTTAATTCAACTTTATCAACTTTATCTTATTTTATTCTTGGAGGCTATCTGCAGGTTGGAAACTTAAGATACTTATACTTTATGCTAACTGCTTTCCTTTACGTTGTTATGGTTGTTTTAAACACATCTCTCATTGTGGTTATCTGTATGAACAGGAGCTTACATGAACCTATGTACATGTTCCTGTGCAGCCTGTTTGTAAATGGACTGTATGGTAGTTCAGGGTTGTTTCCATTCCTTCTGACTCAGATTCTCTCTGACATTCACACTGTTTCTGCTTCATTTTGTTACCTGCAGATTTTCTGTTTGTATTCTTATGCAAATGTAGAATTTACCAATTTAGCCGTCATGTCTTATGACAGATATCTCGCTATCTGTTGTCCTCTACAGTATAACACACGTATGACATTTAACAAGGCGGTTATCTTTATTTGTCTATTATGGTTATACTCATTTGTGAAATTCTTAATCACTTTATCCTTAAACATCCGTTTGTCACTTTGTGGGAACATCATGAACAGTTTGTATTGTCAAAATTACCTTGTTGTTAAGTTGGCCTGTTCTGACACCAAAGTGAATAACATTTATGGACTTTTTTCCACTACTGTCTCCATTTCAGTCCCTCTGCTTCCAATCCTGTTTTCTTACATGAAAATTCTCAAAATTTGTTTTTCTGGTTCCAAACAGACCAGACAGAAAGCTGTCAGTACCTGCACACCTCACCTTGTGTCTCTTCTGAATTTTACTTGTGGTGGCTGCTTTCAAATAGTTCAGAGTAGATTTGATATGACCGGTGTACCCAGTGTGCTGCAAATCATTCTGTCTCTCTATTTTATGATACTTCAACCACTTTTGAATCCTATCATGTATGGAATGGAAATGTCCAAAATACGAAATGTGTTTCTAAAGTCTCTGGTGTTATAAATGGGTGACTGGTCATATATCTAATGTTGACATGAAGAGGTAGCAGAAAAACATATATTATGTCTTGCATTGAAATATTTACCTATTCTCTAAAAAACTGCAAAATGCAAACATTCCCTACAATGTTGAACTGTCACTGGATTATAAGCAGTGTGGTGTTCTGAAACAAGTAATTACTTTTTCAGTAATTAATTTTAATTAAAAAACAGTTCACCCAGGATTCAGGAGGAATTTTTGAATTTTCAGAACTGCGTTGTATTTGATCAATTCTAAAACGATAATACAGCACGAGTTTACAAAATTCATTTTTTTAATTTTTCCTGTAATACTACTGCTGTCAGAGCTCATAGTGTTAAAATGAATGTGGCTTAGACAGGCTCTAATTATAAGACTCCCTAGGTTTATATTATGTGTTTGCAGTTTGACTCCCCAGTTTTGGAGGTTACCTTCATTGATTGCCAGACAATCTTGAACATCAGTGCTTCTCAAACCCAAGTGACGTGCATTAATGCTCATCTAGAGTACAACCCGACAATTTTATCTGTCAGCCAATATTCAGCCTCTCACAAATATATCAGTACACAGCACACTGGTTTTCTGATATTCGCTGAAATGAAACTTTTCCCTTCTCAGTTAAGTTAATGATAGACATCGCAGCAAAGTTAATCAACAATAACCACATGATTTTTTTTTCTGAACATAACTTTATTATAACCCTGTCCCTGACAACAATCATGTCACTTATGCTTATCACGTTTGCCATTTTGGTAAGGTATAGCCAGCTATAGTTTGTTCGTGCTGGACCTATCAATTATCTGCCCGAAATTGGAAAATTTATATTATCAGCTAGCCGATAAACAAGACCAATAATATGAAGTGAAATTGCTTTCATTGACTTAATAAGTGCAGCATATACACACTCAGATAATGCAGGTGGCATGCCCCTTTAAAGTTGGTTTCTGATCCACCAATAAACAGAGAAGACAAAGAAGAAGCGCAGCACACTTAGCTTATGACATCAGACTGCTGCACCTGAGTAGAGCCATGCAGTGCAGACTAGAGAGCCAAACATGCCATATTTATTTTAGACAGTTTTAATGGAAGGCAACAGAATTATAATTTGCAACACGTCCCTCAGTGGTTCAGAGTCAAAGTTCTGAGTTTTAACACAACAATTGTTATTAGACCTATGGAATATTAAAGTGAAACTCTCGCCAAAATGCAACCTAGGCTTTTTTTGTGGATGTGTTTGAGTCACTTTAAATGATCTATTTTTGCTCACAACATCTTAGCCTTTGTTATGCTCATGTACGCTTAAATGACTAGGAATGTATTTTTAAAATACAAAAATGTGAAAATATCAGTAATCTTATCTGAATCAGCCATGAGAAGCAGGTAATTATCGATATATGCTGAAAAAAATGTATATTGTGCATCCCTACATTTTTTAGTCTTCTGTGACAATCATGGAGCAAGTGAAGCCAAGTTCAGACATTCATGCCAAATAGACAGTTATCATTTAAGAAAGCATCTCTCATGAATGGCAGTGATGGATAAGGTAACCCAGACCAGGTAAGGGTTTGGCAGATTGCTGGGAAACAAACGTTGTGGCAGTATGCTGCTCAAAAAAATTAAGGGAACACTTTAATCACAAGTCAGATGTCGATGAAAGAATTATTCAATTCCTGAGTTTGTTTCTGTGACAGGAGGGTGAGTATTGTCTCCACAGCTGTTTCTCCTGCTTTGCTATGCTCCGGCGTTAGCTCTCTTTGTCCCTCTCTCCACTAATCCACACGTACACAGATATGTTAGGAGTGACACATACATGTAATCTTATGAATGACTTGTTGGAGACTTATGGTTAATGACTGCTGTAACATTAGATACCTGTGTCCCGAGGTATCACCACCATAACATTAGATACGGTTGATACACCACTAACGTTTTGGAACGGTATCTTGTGTGTAACCATGTGAGAACAACTGTGTTCTGCCAAGGTTTGTTCAAGCCTCGCACAGCTTTGAACAGTCTGTGACGTCATCTTCCAAGAGATCGCGTCAGCCATCTTTGCTCTCTCTCTACGGCCTTTATCTTGGCTCCTTTTCTTTGTCTCTCTTACACACACACACACACACACACACACACACACACACACACACACACACACACACACACAAACACACAGACACACACATGCCCTAATACTATTGAAGTATAATTGATTATTGATCAATTTGCTAACATTAACAAATTCTATTATAGAATTGTACATAGCAGTTTTCTGTGATTTTTTTCGTGCATGTTCATGGTAATTGCTGGTTGTGATGGTCAGTCCTCAGATTCATTTCCTTCACTGTTCCTTTAATTCTGAATATTTTACAAATATATACATTTAAAGTGAACCCTTCTTTTGAGACTGTTTTTGGTCTGGTTCTGGTAAAGACAGTATTTTTACTGTTACTACTTGCCGGTGATATACAAGCGAATCCGGGGCCACCTGTAATCCAGCAATTACCAGCAATTACACCACGCCGAGACACACACCAGCTGCCGAGTTGGCCAGGGCTCCGGTCAGCGGCGCGGAGCGAGGTTGTGCGGTGCCCGACCTGGATGGAGGTGTCTCGGCCCTGGGCTTGGCTCCCAGCGGCGATGCGGGGTGGGATGGTGCAGCGCTCTGCTTGGATGGGGGTGTCTTGAGCCTGGGCCACTTGCGAGTGCAGGTGGAGCTAAACAGGAAGATGGCGCAAGCGGGCAGTGAACGGTGTGGACTCCGGACGGACTGCGCCACGCTCCCCGCGGACTACAGGCTGGTAGGTGGGTCAGAAGGCGTGCAGGCGCTGCCTGAGCCCAGCATGAGGGACATGCACGTGGGGGATGGAAGTCCAACCAAGCTGCGATGAGGAGAGGTGGGTGCCAAGCCCACTGACTCTCAAGCAGTGCGAAAACAAAAACAGTATCTTTTCTTCCAGACTGTCAACCATGCTAAAGTGATATGGGATTCACAATCCAAGCCGAAGGGGATTTTAGGTGGACATCTTAACATAAGAAGCATCATTGCAAAAGAAGATCAGATTCATACATTACTCACAGAGTCAAATGTGGACTATCTCTGTCGGAGTGAAACTTGGCTTCATAATAATATTCCTACAAACATGATAAATATCCCTGGTTATGATTGCTACAGGAAGGACAGATCTTTTGGCAAGGGAGGGGGGTGTTTTGATTTATATCAGAGATACCCTTAATTGTAATGAAATACAACTAAACACCTCTCTTGAATGTCTTGCTCTGAATGTAGTTTTATCACCTCAGACTAATTTCAGTATTGTGATTTTGTATAACCCCCCATCACACAATGTTTCTTTTTACAAAGATTTGCAAGATGTTATGAAAAAGCTTGATTACAAATCAGAGACTATTATATATGGGGACTATAACATCAATTGGCTGGACAAGAAAAGTAAACAAAAATTGAAAACAATCATGTCCAAATACAACTTCCAACAAATGGTCAACTCACCCACAAGAATAACTAGAAATAGTAAAACCTTGATTGATCTCATTTTCACTAATAGAGAGGAACAGATAACAAAAATATATAATTTAATAACGGGATTATCTGACCATAACATGACCTTGGCTGTAAGGACACTATCAAAAAAACGCCTCCAGATATATCCCTGTAAAGTTTCAGAAAAAACAAAAATGGGAATCCCCAAGACTAAAATCATACAGATGGAGAAGGATATTAAAGAAATTAACTGGGACAATACTCTGCAAATGGATGATGTTGATACATGTTGCAATTCATTGACTGATAGCTTAACCAGGATGGTGGAGAAATACACTGTGAAAATGAAACATTCGCAGAGGAAGACTCGCCTACCCTGGTTAAACAGTGAGATCTTCCTACTTATGAAAAAAAGAGATCTTGCTCTCAAAACAGCTCTGTCAAGTGGATTGTCCACTGATCTTCTTACTTACAAAGGACTTAGAAATAAAGTGACAATGGTTTTAAGAAAGGCAAAAGCCTCCTATTTTTCTCAGTTAATAGAGGAGGCCAAAGGCAACTCTGCATCCCTTTGGAAGCATTTAAACAAACTAACAAATAAAGAACCCAAGCATAATAAGATAAGAGAGCTGAAGATCGGTGGACAACCCACAACAGATAGTACGCTTATTGCAGCCGAGTTTAATCGTTTTTTTATTCAATCAGTAGAGGAACTTGCTCAAAGTTTTGACCCTCTATTACTAAATAACATTGTAAGGGAAGATTTACCCAATTCATTTTACATCAGAGAGGTCAACGAAACTAAAATCAGCAAAATATTAGACAAATTAACTAGCTCAAAATCCCAAGATGTGTCTAACTTGGACACAGCTTTTATTAAGCAGCATAGTTCCTCTATCATAAAACCATTAACTCATCTAATAAATCTTTCTATAATGTCAGGTAGGTTTCTAGATCAATGGAAAACAGCTGTTGTCTCTCCCATTTTTAAATCAGGGGACACAGACCAGCTATGCAATTATCGTCCAATCTCTATACTCCCTGCAATGTCAAAGATTTTGGAAAAAGTTGTGACAGAACAACTAGTTGATTATTTAGAGTCAAACCAACTTTTATATCCTGAGCAGTTTGGGTTTAGACATAAACACTCCACAGAAACAGCAATTTGCTCTTTTGTCGAAAATCTGAAGTGTTTTATGGATGGGGTAATGTCGTGGGTGCAGTGTTTCTCGACCTAAAGAAGGCGTTTGACACTGACAACCACGACATCCTGCTATCAAAGTTGTCAAAATTAAATTTTTCCAAACAAGCTCTTAGTTGGTTTGCTTCCTATTTACATTCAAGAAAGCAATGTGTGAGAATTGACCAAAAAAAGTCTGCTCCTCAACAAAATAAAATTGGCATTCCTCAAGGCTCAATCCTGGGGCCGTTGCTCTTTAGTCTTTACATTAACGACCTGCCCGAAAGCTGTCCGGGGGCTGGTTGTCAGCTTTATGCAGACGACACAGTCATATACGCGTCAGCAAAGACATCAAGTGAGGCAGCTGAGATATTATCTTCATTTTTGAGCAGGGTCTGTCATTGGCTATATGATAACAAGCTCACCCTAAATAAGAAAAAGACAGTTTCCATGTGCTTCTCCATCAAAAACATACCACAATCAGAAAAATTTTGCATAACATTGCAGGGAGAGGAAATTGAGATGGTAAAGGATTTTAAATATTTGTGTGTAGTTTTGGATTCCAGACTCAAATTTGACAAACATGTCAAAAAGATATCAAAAACAGTAAAAAACAATTTAAATTGCTTCAAACTAATTAGACATCATATACCAATCAAAGCGGCACAGCTTTATATGCATGCCATGATTTTTTCTCATATGTCGTATTGTGTTACAGTGTGGAGTCAGGCCTCTCCGACTACAATTAAGTTAATTGCATCTATGTATAATCAAACCTTAAAAATAATGGCCAAGAAACCAATAAGGTGGCATCACTGTCACATTTTGAAGCAGTATAATTTGCTTAGTTTTGATAATTTCCTAAAATTTTCCTCTGTTAAACTGTTTTTTAAGTGTTTGCAGAACTTGGCACCAGATGTTTTGTGCAGTCTTTTTAGCAGCCAAAATAGTGATAGGATCACCAGGGGTACAGCAAGTGGTAATTGTAAAATCTTGCGCCGTAAGACCTCCTTTGGGCAATCAGCCTTCTCTATAAAGGGTTCCCAGATGTGGAACTCACTACCAACCGAAATAAAACTAACCTGAGACATTAGGATTTTTAATAAAAATGTTAAAGTCTGGCTGAAACAAAATCAGAGCTGTATGCATTTTTAATGGGTCATGACTTGGTATGATTTTAGATGTATTGTACATTTTATTGTATTGGTATGTAATTTTGATGTCTTTTTTCTTACCCTCTTTCTTTTACTAAAAGCCTAACTAGGGACGGGAGTTGGAAACTAGCATTGGCTATAATCTCTGTATGCAGAACATCAGTCACATTGAATTGTTTGTAACAAGTGGAAGTGTTACTATGTTAACCTGCATTGTCCCTATCAAATAAACTGAAATTGTTCATTTCTAATAATCACAGCTACCCTACCATCAATTCCAATCAATTCTATCAATAACCCTAACCCAGATCCAACTTGTGTATCACAGCAACTCCTAATGTGACTCAGTAGTGTGTATGGCCCAGGTGGGCCTGTATGCACTCGTGCCAACGTCTGGGCATGCTTGCATAATGTCCCATGGTGCTCAATTGGATTTAGGTCAAGGGAACGAGAGGGCCAGTCAATGACATCAATGACTTCGTCATCCAGGAAACTGCCTACACACTCAGGCCACATGAGGCCTGGCCAAACCGGTCATGCTGGATGATGTTACAGGCAGCATAAAGTTCACCACAGCATCTCCAGACTCTTTAATGCCTGTCACATGTGCTCAGTGTGAACCTGCTCTCATCTGTGAAGAGAACGTGGTGCCAATGGCAGAGCTGCCAATTCTGGTGTTCTCTCACGGATGCCAGTCAAGCTGCACGGTACTGGGCTGTGAGCACAGGTCCTACTAGAGGACGTCGGGCCCTCATGTCACCCTCATTGGTTCTGTTTCTGAGTTTGGTCAGAAACATGCACACCAGTAGCCTGCCGGAGGTCATTTTGTAGGGCTCTGGCAGTGCTCCTCAGGTTCCTCCTTATACAACGGAGCAGAAACCGGTCCTGCTGCTGGGTTAATGCCCTTTTACGGCCCGGTCCAGCTCTCCTCGTGTAACGGCCGGTCTCCTGGTTTCTCCTCCATGCTCTTGAGACTGTGCTGGGAGACACAGCAAACCTTCTTGTGACTGAGCAGTGTATATATATAATATAATATTTTATCCATTCATTAACCTTTTTGTTAACTTATGTCATGATTGTTTTGGACGTCCTCTGTATTCATGTAACTGCTGGCAGTCATGGACAATGTCTCTCACCCCCTCCACAAAACTCTGGACAAGCTAAAGAGCAGCTTCAGCAACAGACTAATTCAACCCCGCTGCCTTAAGGAACGGCACGGGAAATCATTCCTACCTGGTGCCATCAGACTGTACAACGCTCACATAACAAAACACAAAACACACACATAACTACTGTGCTTTATATTATTTCTGTACATAAACCTGCACCTTTTTCTCTTGCACCTTATGTTCCACTTACCTCAACATTTAATTTTATCTATCTATCTATCTATCTATCTATCTATCTATCTATCTATCTATCTATCTATCTATCTATCTATCTATCTATCTATCTATCTATCCAAAATTTTGACATCATAGCTTGACTTATGACATTTTTCAGAAAGATCTCCACTTCTCCTCAACAGTTGCCTCTGGTATTTGCTGTTGGACATGTCAGAAGTGAGGTGGGACTACTTTGTTGGTAACCTCTTGTCATGCGGAGGTATAAAGCAGCTGATAATGATGCAGCCTCTCATTAGTTACTGCAGCAGTTTGCAACAGTCTGTGACAAATGTTGAGCTGTGTGTAAAGTGAATGTTTCTAATTTAAAGAAATCTGTTTAAATATATTTAATAATTATATTCATACATCAGTGAATGTGGGGAGTGAATGGTAAGTTTATGCTGCTTGTGTTTTTTTTGTTATGCTTGATCATGTTTAAAGGCCAGTGAAGCAGTGTTGTCAGTGTAAAGCTCGGCAGATATGGAGACAATGCTGTGTTATTCAGAACAATGTCCGTAATTAAAATAAATTATTCATTTTTGATTTAAAAAATTGATAAGCAAACCTTTTTATAAATTTGCCTACTGTTTTGTTATCAAAAACAAGAATGACGGTAAATTCAACTTTATCTTACTTCATTCTTAGCACATACATACATGTAGGAGCTTTGAGATACTTGTATTTTACATTAACAGCTTTGCTTTACATTGTTATTGTGTTTGTCAACATTTCCCTCATTGTGGTTATCTGTATGAACAGAAGCTTACATGAACCTATGTACATGTTCCTGTGCAGTCTGTTTGTAAATGAACTGTATGGTAGTTCAGGGTTGTTTCCGTCCCTCCTGCTTCAGATTCTCTCTGACATTCACACTGTTTCTGCTTCTCTTTGTTATCTACAGATTTTTATTTTGTATACATATGCACATGTAGAGTTTTGCAATTTAGCCGTCATGTCTTATGACAGATATCTTGCTATCTGCTGTCCTCTACAGTATAACACACGTATGACATTAAACAAGGTGGTGATATTTATTGCTGCAATATGGTTGTACTCTTTTGTGAAATTCTTAATTACTTTATCCTTAAACATCCGTTTGCCTCTCTGTGGAAACACCATAAACAGTTTGTATTGTCATAACTATCTTATTGTAAAGTTGGCATGTTCTGACATCGAAGTGAATAACATTTATGGAATTTTTGGTGTTATTCTCACCATCTTAGTCCCTCTGCTTCCAATCCTGTTTTCTTACATGAAAATTTTTCATGTTTGTTTTTCTGGTTCCAAACAGACCAGACAGAAAGCTGTCAGTACCTGCACACCTCACCTCGCTTCCCTCATAAACTTTTCTTTTGGTTGCTGCTTTGAAATACTGCAGAGTAGATTTGATGTGAGTGGTGTTCCCAGTGTGCTGCGAATCATTCTGTCTCTGTATTTTCTCATCATACAGCCACTTTTGAATCCTGTCATGTACGGACTGCAAATGTCACAAATAAGGAAAGCATGTAAACAACTGTTCTGTTGTAAAATGTTGACTGACTGCAGAGATAATTTATAGGTATAATAACAAAAGCTTCATTTAAGATTTTACAGCATCTTGTTTTAAAATGTTTGCTGTATAGCAATACAACTATTGTAATATAGTGGAGAATTGCAATAATCATATTGTCACTGATTACTGTTGGATATGATGAACTAAAATAGAGTTCCAGCAGTGAATTTGATAAACGATGAAAATGTGACATGTACTCAGAGTCAGTGGTAAATGTTGAGTGACTGATTTCTTGTATTTGTTTCAGACATTAACCTCCTATATGTTCTCTTGATAACAAAAATTATGCGGCCAAAAGTGAAGGGAACACTTTAATCACATGTCAGATCTTGATGAAAGAATTATTCAAGTTGACAGTCTGTGCTGATGTGCATTGTATCACTTCTTGAGAACTAAATGATGCAACAATGGTCAATGGAAACCAAAATCATCAACCCACTGAGGACTGGATTCAAAAACACACCAAAAATCAAAGTAAAAAATTGAATCTCAGACTGATCCAACTTGTGTGAATTTTATCACGGCAACTCATAATGTGACTCAGTAGTGTGTATGGCCCAGGTGGGCCTGTATGCACTCGCGCCAACGTCTGGGCATGCTTGCATAATGTCCCATGGTGCTCAATTGGATTTAGGTCAGGGGAACGAGAGGGCCAGTCAATGACATCAATGCCTTCGTCATCCAGGAAACTGCCTTCACACTCAGGCCACATGAGGCCTGGCATTGTCCTGCACCAGGAGGAACCCAGGACCCACTGCACCAGCGTAAGGTCTGACAATGAGGATTTCATGCCGGTACCTTTAAGCAGTCAGGGTACAGTTGGCTATGACATGGAGGTCTGCGCCACCCTCCAAGGATATGCCTCCCCAGACCATCACTGACCCACCGCCAAACCGGTCATGCTGGATGATGTTACAGGCAGCATAAAGTTCACCACAGCATCTCCAGACTCTTTAATGCCTGTCACATGTGCTCAGTGTGAACATGCTCTCATCTGTGAAGAGAACGTGGTGCCAATGGCAGAGCTGCCAATTCTGGTGTTCTCTCACGGACACCAGTCAAGCTGCACGGTACTGGGCTGTGAGCACAGGTCCTACTAGAGGACGTCGGGCCCTCATGTCACCCTCATTGGTTCTGTTTCTGAGTTTGGTCAGAAACATGCACACCAGTAGCCTGCCAGAGGTCATTTTGTAGGGCTCTGGCAGTGCTTCTCAGCTTCCTCCTTATACAAAAGAGCAGAAACCGGTCCTGCTGCTGGGTTAATGCCCTTCTACAGCCCGGTCCAGTTGTCCTCGTGTAACGGCCGGTCTCCTGGTTTCTCCTCCATGCACCTGAGACTGTGCTGGGAGACATAGCAAACCTTCTTGTGACTGCACTTATGGATGTGCCATCCTGGAGGAGCTGGACCACCTGTGCAACCTGATTTGGCTGCAGGTACCGCCTCGTGCTACCAGTAGTGACAAGGACACTAGCAGAACACAAAACTAGAGAAGAATCCGTCAGGAAGGATCAGGAGAGAGCAACTGTCTGTGGCCACCACATGAAGAACCATTCCCTTTTTGGGGGTTGTCTTGCTTTTCCCTCTCCACTGCTCCTGATGTCACTTTCATTTGCACCAAAGCAGCTGAAACTGATTCACAATCACTTGTTTCCTAAATGGACAGTTTGATATCCCTGTAGTTTAACTGATGGTTTTAGACGTCCTCTGTAATTCCCAATTTTGACATCATAGCTTGACTTATGACATTTTTCAGAAAGATCTCCACTTCTCCTCAACAGTTGCCTCTGGTATTTGCTGTTGGACATGTCAGAAGTGAGGTGGGACTACTTTGTTGGTAACCTCTTGTCATGCGGAGGTATAAAGCAGCTGATAATGATGCAGCCTCTCATTAGTTACTGCAGCAGTTTGCAACAGTCTGTGACAAATGTTGAGCTGTGTGTAAAGTGAATGTTTCTAATTTAAAGAAATCTGTTTAAATATATTTAATAATTATATTCATACATCAGTGAATGTGGGGAGTGAATGGTAAGTTTATGCTGCTTGTGTTTTTTTTGTTATGCTTGATCATGTTTAAAGGCCAGTGAAGCAGTGTTGTCAGTGTAAAGCTCGGCAGATATGGAGACAATGCTGTGTTATTCAGAACAATGTCCGTAATTAAAATAAATAATTCATTTTTGATTTAAAAAATTGATAAGCAAACCTTTTTATAAATTTGCCTACTGTTTTGTTATCAAAAACAAGAATGACGGTAAATTCAACTTTATCTTACTTCATTCTTAGCACATACATACATGTAGGAGCTTTGAGATACTTGTATTTTACATTAACAGCTTTGCTTTACATTGTTATTGTGTTTGTCAACATTTCCCTCATTGTGGTTATCTGTATGAACAGAAGCTTACATGAACCTATGTACATGTTCCTGTGCAGTCTGTTTGTAAATGAACTGTATGGTAGTTCAGGGTTGTTTCCGTCCCTCCTACTTCAGATTCTCTCTGACATTCACACTGTTTCTGCTTCATTTTGTTTCCTGCAGATTTTTATTTTGTATTCTTATGGAAATGTAGAGTTTTCCAATTTAGCCGTCATGTCTTATGACAGATATCTTGCTATCTGCTGTCCTCTACAGTATAACACACGTATGACATTAAACAAGGTGGTGATATTTATTGCTGCAATATGGTTGTACTCTTTTGTGAAATTCTTAATTACTTTATCCTTAAACATCCGTTTGCCTCTCTGTGGAAACACCATAAACAGTCTGTATTGTCATAACTATCTTATTGTAAAGTTGGCATGTTCTGATATCGAAGTGAATAACATTTATGGAATTTTTGGTGTTATTCTCACCATCTTAGTCCCTCTGCTTCCAGTCCTGTTTTCTTACATGAAAATTTTTCATGTTTGTTTTTCTGGTTCCAAACAGACCAGACAGAAAGCTGTCAGTACCTGCACACCTCACCTCGCTTCCCTCATAAACTTTTCTTTTGGTTGCTGCTTTGAAATACTGCAGAGTAGATTTGATGTGAGTGGTGTTCCCAGTGTGCTGCGAATCATTCTGTCTCTGTATTTTCTCATCATACAGCCACTTTTGAATCCTGTCATGTACGGATTGCAAATGTCACAAATAAGGAAAGCATGTAAACAACTGTTCTGTTGTAAAATGTTGACTGACTGCAGAGATAATTTATAGGTATAATAACAAAAGCTTCATTTAAGATTTTACAGCATCTTGTTTTAAAATGTTTGCTGTATAGCAATACAACTATTGTAATATAGTGGAGAATTGCAATAATCATATTGTCACTGATTACTGTTGGATATGATGAACTAAAATAGAGTTCCAGCAATGAATTTGATAAATGATGAAAATGTGACTTGTGCTCAGAGTCAGTGGTAAATGTTGAGTGACTGATTTCTTGTTTCAGACATTAACCTCCTATATGTTCTCTTGATGACAAAAATTATGCGGCCAAAAGTGAAGGGAACACTTTAATCACGTCAGATCTTGATGAAAGAATTATTCAAGTTGACAGTCTGTGCTGATGTGCATTGTATCACTTCTTGAGAACTAAAAATACAAAATTGTACATCCAGTGTTTCGGCATTCTGTGAGGAGAGTTAGTTGAAATATTGAATCTTGTCTAGATAGTTTTTGTGTAAATTCTTGTGAAACTGTTGACGCTGAATGGTTATCAGTCAGTTTTGGCCAACTCAGCTGTGGTGAATAGGCTTGAGTGCAGGGTGGAGCTAAGCCTGCATGAGGTAAATCTAGCACATATGGGCTCGTCACTACAGCGTCAGGACAGCCGACCAAAGACTTAGGGAGTCTCTCTGCGGGAGTCTATCAAGGAAGTCCAAGTAACTCACTGTCCACCACCCATCGTAGCCATGAGTCCTACCCAATCCCAGTCAGGACATCAAACTGGAGAAGATTTCACCGGAGACCCATTGCTCGAGGCTGTAACTCAGCCAGTCTCTGTTACCCAACATTCTCCACTGGCACTGAACTTGAAGTACTAGGGGGGCTATGGAACTGCCAGTCTGCAGTCGAGAAGGCGGACACCATTTCAGCCTATGCCTCCCTGCAGACTCTCCACTTCCTGGCCCTTATGGAGACCTGGGTCACTCCAGAAAACACTGCCACTCCAGCTGCCCTCTCAACTGCCTACTCATTCTCACACTCCCCGAGACTAACAGGTCACGGAGGAGGAACTGGACCCCTTATCAAACTTATGTAACTTGATAATGCTGGGTGGGTTTGCAGTGTTAGATGTTAGGCCATCAATCTAACTAAATCAGTGTCAGGTAGCCGGAGAGCCAGTGCTGTCTTCATCAACATTATCTAGATTAGATTAGATTAGATGGACTTTATTTATCCCGCAACAGGGAAATTCACCTTGTACAACAGCTCAAGATGCAACAAGTACAGGAAAAGAGTGAGTCAACTGTGGTGTCTTCCTCTGGAAGTTGATCACCATCTCCTTTGTTTTACTGGTGTTTATATGCAGGTGGTTGCATTCACACCAGTTAACAAAGTCGTTGATGACCCCCCTATATTCCTGTTCGTTCCCCTCAGACACACATCCAACAATGACTGTATCATCGGAGAACGCTTGGAGGTGACAGTTCACGGTGTTGTGCGTGAAGTCCGATGTGTAGAGGGTGAAAAGGAGGGAGAGAGCACCGTACCCTGAGGGGCCCCGTACTGCAGAGAACCACGTCTGAGACACAGTCCTGGAGTCTCACATACTGAGGTCTGTGGTCCATGCAGCCAGTAGCTCTGCTACTCACCCTATTCTCTAGCAGCCCACAGAGCCACCACTCAGGACTGTCCGTTGCATCCTTGGACACTGTCTCAACTTTTAGTGTGTCCCAACATGACGTGATAGACAGCAGGCAGGTGAGAATGGAAACGCAATCATCACGTACTGTGGTGCCCCCTGGTTATGCAGTTTATTTAAGGCCTTAAATCTCCCAGAGAAGCTGATATGGAAAAAAAAGCTTGTGACAGCTTCTCATGTGAAACTGAACTTAAAAACTGTCCTTTTAAAACTTTGGACTTGACTGCTATAAAAAAGGAAAATAAAATATACAGTAGAACAAATAAAAAGCTAGTAATATGAGAACAAATAAAATATCAGAATCAGAATCAGAAATACTTAATTGCTTCCATTACAGCTGCTCCCATTCAAAGTCCAGAAAAATGCAGAAGGAAAAAAACAAAGAAATTAAATAATAATAACAACAATAATAATAATGATAAAAAAACCATCAACATATACACTGGATATGTGCTGCCCTTCCTGGCACGCAATATCTGGACTGAGTGGTGGCTGTAATTTTTTGAGTTTTGACTCTTTGAGCAGCAATTATTAGTTTGTTTCCACAACATATGAAATACTATATATGCCTACAAATATAAGAACACATGTCATTTTATGTTAAGTGTGTGAGTGTGTGTAAAACAGATGATTTGTAAAAAAAAAAAAAAGGTTACTGCAACCTGAATTCGCCCAAAATGTCTCATAACTGTTCCGGCACCAAAGCACTTAAAGACCACAAATTTGGAGCAGATGCTCTCCTTGGGCCAAAATCAAGCGTCTAAAATCTTGTAGGTGCTCTGCAATAAATTAGCTCCATTTTCACATCACCACAGCGGCTGAAAGGTATAGAGCCCTGCCACCCTTTCATTAAAGTTGGTCATTTTAGACCTATAATCCAGGATCCCGTGTCTCGCTTTCTATCTCCTCTCCGCTGAGTTTCTTTTTTCTTTCAGGGGCACCGTAGAAACACACAGTCAACACCACTCAAGATTCAGGAGCTCACAGAGATCAACAGAGGCAATTCTGGAAATTCATTGAGGAACTGTAAATGTGGCCTTAGATAAATGGTCATTTGTCCACTGACCTTGATTTTTAAGAGGTCCTATTGAAACTTTGGGCCATTCATCCCCAGGGACAGAGCTTACTGTGTTCTGAGTTTGGAGTCGATGAGGACAACCTGAATTTTCAGCTCACAAACCTCTGAGGGACAAAAATCCTAATATGACCAAAATCGATTCTTCTTTTTCACAATGTTAGATTTTTTGGGTGAGAGGTTTTTGGGGCCCTTAAGTGACATCTTCATGAATGGCAGGACCTAAGGTTTCCCAGTAGAACACTGCATTATTACGAGATGATGATTGTTCTTCACTTCACCTGTTAGTCAGTACACTGTTGAAACACCTGTGATTCTTTGTGTACTTTATCTACCTAATGTTGTTGTTCTGTTTCTCTACATTGTCCTAGTCCGACTGCTCCAGCCGTCTACTCTTTCCTTTCTCAGAGGTTTCTCAGAATTTTCTTGGCCCATATAAACAAAACTGACTGAGCCCGACTGTGTCTGTGCTGTAAAGTCTTACTTACTTAAAGTCCTGGAAATTACAAGTAATCTGTTAAAGGTAGGCAGTACAGTAACATTTACATAGCCATGATGTAAAATCCCAAACAAAGCAACAGAATGACTCAAAGTTCAGGACAAGTACATAAACTTTATTTCTTAAGTACTTAACTTTAGGACTTCTTAACCTCATATTGATTTCAGCAGCATCATTGCTATACTGACAATAAAAGTGGTAAATAAAATACTTTTGGAAATAAACTGTTAAAATAAAATGTTCCTATATTTCGTAGACTAAAACGTGATCATGTGAAAATAAACACCTTTCACTGACTGCAAATGAAATTGTGGATTGATTGTTTGCTTTGAAACTGACCAAGATCACACCAGCATTAAAAAGACAAAATGTAAAACTTTCTTGATAAATTTAATACATTTTGATACATTAACTAAATAAATTATTACTGTTGACAGTAGTGAGCCAAGTGTTTGCTCCTGTTACAGGAGCTGAACAGATCTACACTTCCCAACAGACTTCAGAAGCAGACTTTTACATATGAGGCGTATTTTGGACATGTTGAGGCCATACATTAAAGGGTTGAAGAGCGGCTGGCATGTAAGAAAATACAATGATAAAAATATTCTGAACATATTTGGCACACTGTTCATGTCAAACCTGCTCTGTAGTATTTCAAAAGAAACCCCAAAAGAATAGTTGAGGAGGGAAGCGAGGTGAGGTGTGCAGGTACTGACAACTTTCTGTCTCGTCTGTTTAGAGCCGGAGAAACACACTTTAAGGATCTCCACATAGGTGTAAAATATCACAGATAGTGGAATACAGACTGTGAGAGAAGCAGCAGTGAGTTCATAGACATTATTTATTCTGGTGTCAAAGCAAGCCAGTTTAATGATGGAGTAGTTGTCACAGTACACTTTATTAATGATGTTCCCACACAGCTGTAAAGAGGCACTCAAAGATGTTGTCACAGAAACAGCAAAAACAGCAGGCAGCCATGTTACAGCAATAAGCATGGCAATTTTTCCAGATGTCATATGAGTGTTATATTGTAGAGGAAAACAGATAGCAAGATATCTGTCATAAGACATGACGGCTAAGTTAGTAAACTCTACACTTCCATAAGAATACACACAGAAAATCTGCAGGTAACAAAATGAAGCAGAAACAGTGTGAATGTCAGAGAGAACCTGAAGCAGAAGGAACGGAAACAACCCTGAACTACCAAACAGTTCATTTACAAACAGGCTGCACAGGAACTTGTACATAGGTTCATGTAAGCTCCTGTTCATACAGATAACCACAATGAGCAGCAGGTTGGAACAAATGATTACAATATAAAAAAACATAATGATTATGAAAGCTAAGTGTTTAAACAACTTGGTATCAACATAGGCACCAAGTGTGAAATATGAAACCTGTGTAGAGTTTATCATGATCATGCATTCGGTTCAACACGCAGTAACTATGCATAGGAAGAATTGGTTGCAACCAGTTTAAATTTTGTGCAGCAACACAAACAGTCGACTTACAGTCAAGAAATTACTAAGAATTCATTTGTGACAAACATCTCAAACTCACCACTCTCTTATTTATGACATGATTAGGACCGAAAATATAAACACATTTTTTGACATTGTTTGAATGATGCTCAGACTCCCTTCTGACGGAGCTGCCTCTGCTTCTGCTCCTTTTAAACTATATCAGCTAGTGGACGCCCACAGCAGCAGACCCGAAGGTCCAGTGATTAGGATGTAGGAAGCTCTATTGGAAGAAATAAAGTATTCGTAATTTTGTTTTTATTAGAGTATAATCATCTGAAACAATGAATGATTGTTTTCGATAATGAATTGCATCTATAGAGGGAGCAGGTCCTCTTACATGGAGTCTGTAATGGCATTACAAATAAATGGGGGTTGAAAGGAAGGTGAAATTAAAAGTATTTAAAATTGACAGCATCATATCTCATTAATGATGAATAAAATAATGAATGCAATTTACATCCGCTTCTGTCAGTGGCACTGTAGCAACATGCAACCAACTCCACTTGCTTCAGAAGCTAGCAGAGATCACCTGCTGCAGTGATGAAATCTCCAGATAACTTTTGTTTGTTAAGTGGTGCCATATAAATAAAATTGACTTGATGTGACTCCGCCACTAACATATTAAGATTGACATTTCAGAGGTTGTATTTCCAAAATTATTGAAATAATATAATATATAATATAATAATAAATCTTTGGCCATTCATTCTCAGGCATAGTTTACAGTTTGTCAAGTTTGAAGTGAAATGGAGAAATGTGAATTTTCAGTCTCTGAGGACCAAGAATCCATATACGAATGGATTCGCCAAAATCAAAGCATTTGCAATATGCTTCATTTTCACAGTGTTAGATCCGATGGGTGAGAGAGCGGTAGAGTTTAAATGTTAGCGAGATAGCATGAGCCATAGACAGGCCTGTACATTTGAGAGATTGATGTAATTTTAAGTAGACAACTGTTGGACACTGGCATTACCTGTTAGTGCAACGCGAATACCCAATAACTGTCTGACACTGGCTATTGCCATTGGATACTGTCCACTGTTAAGCCCAGGTATGTGCCAGCCTATCAGGTGGATGGTTTCCCAGGCCATCTGACGCAAATTTGAAGCTATATCTTTGGACAGGCCACCTGTTTGACCGTCGGTAATGCAAGACCAGTTTGAACCTCATGTCACAGGTGTCAAATTTGGGGCCTCTGTGCCTATTTTGTTGCGTTTCTGGTGAAAAATAGCTAAGTGAGTGAAGTGGACAAAAGGTCATCCAACAAGCCAGGACAAGGGTTCTGTCCAAAAGACAGCAAGTTGTGCTGGGCAGAAAGTCCACTTTATGGAAGGAGAAGAGGTCAGCCAAGCAGACGGTCCAAAAAGATGGTTTGCTACTGCCACTTAAAGGACTAGTTCACTCTAGAATGAAATTCAGTCATTATGGACTCACCCTCATGCTGATGAGAAGTCCGGTGTAGTTTCTTATTCCTCAAAGTGCAGCTGGAGACCCGCGGGGTTCCCTCCTGCAGCAATAATCCATATAAGGGGCGTTAATGGCGTCCGAGACGAAAAGGTCCATAAAACTACACAAAAACTTTGTAATATTCCTCCATACTGCTCGTCCGCTGCAGTCCAAGTGGCCTTGAAGTGGTGACATCCAGAGTTTACAGGAAATGACGTCATTCAGTACATTTTACAGCCTGAACAGTCACTATGCTGTTGCAGTCTCCCTCACAGCCGTTTGCACTACGAAAGCCGCGCCGGACAAGATGAACGAGACTCACGATAGATACACTTCGGTATTTACTTCCTGCTGTGAGTGTCAAAGTTTCAAATCACTAGTGCAGCAGATCCCTCTTGTGTTTGTGTGTCGTGTGGTCGCTCACAGCAGGACGTAAATACCGGGTTTTTTTTAAAGAGTACAGAGCATGTTCAATATGGACAGTGTACCCAACATATTGCAAATATTTGTATTATTATACTTTCTTATATGTCAACCTCTTTTCACACGTGTTAAGTTAAAATTAATGTATCTTAAATCTCTATCATGTGTAAAAGTCTGGTATGGTTGAAATGTAGAGTGTCTAATATAACAATTCGTAAGCTTCACTAGTGAGGGGAAAAAGTATGCTGTAGTTACTGATTTTGATTCATCTTAATTCTCAAAGCTCGAGGAAAATGATGTACCGATGTCTTTGTTTCTGGTGACTTTTAAGTGATTTAACAATGATAATATTCACACCTCTTAGTACAGTACACGCTGGTAATACTTTAAGATCCTCGGACAAGGTCTTTTGTCTGTTCCATAGGCCTGGCTGAAAACTGAAGGGGGCAGAGCATTTGTAGTCAGGGCCCTGAGATCCTGGAATGATCTGCCTGAACAAATCAGACTGGTTGAATCAGTGATCTGATCTGCAAATACTATGTATATACGAGTTAACTCTATTTCTTATCTCTTATTATATTGTTTATTTTTTACTTTTTATTATTGTTTAAGTGTGATACTGTCCTTTGGCTGCTGTGACTAAGGAATTTCCCCATTTGCGGGACAAATAAAGGAATTCTGATTCTGATTCTGATTCTGAGGTTGAACACTTCCAACTCACTTTGTTTATAGGGTTAGGGTTCATAGTTATCATTCATAAACATAATAGTTAAAATGTAATACTTGATTTCATTTTTGAACCACTGTTTTATAGGAAATCTCATTACAAATCAATTCTGAATGAAAATATTGATGGATCATTAAAAGTGGTGACGGTAGACCACATATGGTTTCACATTTCAGTTACTTATGTTAGTGAATTAACCATTTTTGGTAAATGGAGTTACAGTTACAGTTAGATTTGGCAGGAAAGGCTTTGCTGTTTGAGGAGTTCTCAAAGAAACTGAGCTGCAACAGGGATTCTGCTGGAGAACTGATCCCCCTTAATAAACACTTACATGATCAAATCAAAACTGCTGCAGGCATAGATACAAATTCAGCTCAGGGCTTTCATCAGGGTGTACTACTGTTACTGCTACTGCTAAACAATATCCAACTGAAGAGCCTCAATTTAAGGAACCTCTTTGGAGCAACAATTCATCACTTAAAGATTCAAACCAACTTTGATGTGGAAATTAATTTTATTATTACTCTTTGATAAAAACATTCACATTAAATAAACAAAATTATTATTGTTGACACTTACCTCATCAAAACATCCATCTTTTCAGAGTTTTCATGGTACTAAGGCTAAAAACATATTTTACATGATTTTAAACTGTACTTTACATTTTACCACCCACAAGATGCTTGCATAATGTACGTATTTTCGACATTTTCAGTCCATGAAGTACAGGGTTAAAGAGCGGTTGGCAAGTCAGAAAGTATACTGACAAAAAAATTTGCAACATGTTTGGTACACTGTTCATATTAAACCTGCCCTGCACAGTTTCAAAGAAACAACCAAAAGCAAAGTTGAGCAGGGAAGCGAGGTGAGGTGTGCAGGTGCTGACAGCTTTCTGTCTCGTCTGTTTAGAGCCGGAGAAACAAACTTTGAGAATCTTTATGTACGTGTAAAGAATTAAAATTATAAGAGCAAAGACTAATGTGAACATGTAAATAAGTCCATAAGCATTATTTATTGTGGTGTCATAGCAGGCCAGCTTGACGATAGAGTAATTGTCACAGAATACTTTGTGAATGACGTTCCCACACAGCTGTAAACGGGCACTCAAATATATCATGACAGCAACTTCAATTATTGGGCACAACCATGTGAGAAAAATAAGCATGGAAACCTTTTTATATGACATACGTGTGTTATATTGTAGAGGATGACAGATAGCAAGATATCTGTCATAAGACATGACGGCCAAGTTCCAAAATTGTACATTTGCATAAGTATACAAACAGAAAATCTGCAGGAAACAAAGAGAAGCAGAAACAGTGTGACTGTCAGAGAGAATCTGAAGCAGAAGGGGTGGAAAAAAACCTGCACTACCAAACAGTTCATTTACAAACAGGCTGCACAGAAACAAGAACATAGGTTCATGTAAGCTTCTGTTCATACAGATAAGAGCAATAAGAACAATATTGGCACCAACAATTAAAATATATAATAACAAAACAATCATGAAAAATAAATATCTTAAAATCCCAGTGTCAAAGAAGGCAGCAAGTGTGAAATGTGAAACACGTGTGGAGTTTAACATGATCCTCCTTTTTGGTTCACAACACATCAGTTAAACATTTTGTTGTTGGTTTTAACAATACGAGTTTTAATAATAATAGTCAACTTTAATGATTATTGTCAACCGACAGCAAACAAACAATATTCAGTCTAACATTAGAGAAATTCAATTTGATGAAATTAATTATATAAATTCTGTGTAATGCTCTGCTGAGAGTTTACAGAACATATGACACTGTGTGAGTCTTATTATCTGCACTGTGAGTTCCTCCTTACTGAAACGAAACTCCTTCTTTTAAACTTTTTATAGCTGCAGTCATGATGTCAGGCTGCTGTCAGCAACAAGAGTTCGAAAACACAGTTACTTTTTTTCAGAAGAGAGGTCAGAAAAAACAAATTTGCACCAAAGGGAATATTTCAAAGTGATGACTGTAGACGTCATATATATTATTTATTTTACGTGGGAACTATGTCGTGGAACAACATTTCACACACATGCCAGAAGTTATACATACTGTACATATTGTACATGCTGTACATGCTTGTCTGGCTGAAGATAGTGGAAAGCAGTATGTATTTTCAGTCATCATCAATCCTGTATTTTCAATTTTTTTTTTCATTTTCTCATTTTTGTTAACTGAATTTGCTGGATGTGACTCAAAGTTTTCTTACCAGAAGTGTGGGAGTAGAACTGGCTTGACCACATATACACTGCATACTCATACTGTATACACTACGCAGAGGTGGCTATAGTATAATAATGTATAGCAGTATTAGTTGTATAAATACTACTAAAATGTGATGCAATACTATTATATAATACATATGTTATAATACGTGTATGATTATAGAAAGTACAAAAATAGTAGCAGTAGTTTTAGAATTTATAAAAATAATAAAAAATAAAAGCTGCGTACAGCTTTGAACTTGTCCTCACACCCCCGCATAGCGGATATGAGGCAGCCACGGCCTTGTTGCTTGACACCGGCAGGTCACAAGGTTTCAGGAGTTTCTGAGCCTCCTTAATGGGCATTGGAACCAACAGGTGGGCTGCTGCCATGAGCCCCAACAACTGTGTGAATGTTAATGCTGTCGTGTTGCTTCCTGCCATAGTGTGTGACTTGCTTACAGAAGGGCTGTCTGTCTGAGATTTGACAGAAAAGCCTGTTGCCTGGATGCCATGGATGCTCTTCTTCCACTTGATTGCAATCGAAAAACATGGCCAATTCTCTGGCCATGGCCAAAGATCGTCTTGCCTCTGCTGCGTCGCAGCCGGAGCACCGCATCCCTGTAAGTGCAGGGAGCCAGGGAGTAGCCAAGCGCTTTCTGTTATATGGCAGGACCAATTCCAGCAACTGCTTGATACTTAGCATGTGGAATGATTTCCAGGTGATGTTCAAAATACAGAGATCTACACAATGTACAGCACAGTGAAACTGGTTTTCTGCAGACTCAGTCTAACATTCATGTTTTGATGGTGGGGGAAACCAGTGTATCAGGAGGAAACCCATGCAAACCCATGGGGAGAACATTCAAAACTCTGCACAGAAATTCCCTGCCACATTGGAATTTGAATCCAGGACTTTATTGCTGTGAGGCAACAGTGCTAATCACTGTGGCACCGTGCTGCCACGAATTAATGAATGCCACCAATTGCTGATGTTCTGGACACTGAAAAGACGTTCTTTAGAAATGCCTTTTAACAGTATTTTTATAGCCTGTCAAGAGAATAAACAAAAAAAAGGATTACAAACAGACTGCACAGACTGTACATAGGTTCATGTAAGCTTCTGTTCATACCGATAACCACAATGAGCAGAAGGTTGGAACAGAAGATTAAACAATATAAACACAAGACAACCGTGAAATATACATTTTTAAAATGCTCAGTGTTGAAGTAGGCAACCAGTGCCAAATATGAAACCTGTGTAGAGTTAATCATTAGCCTCTTTGTTACTCATATTACATTTTGTTATGGATTTGTAAACAGTTAACTGGTGTAAAGCTGCACTTGTGTTGCACAACATGCAGCAAAAGCATCATACATAACTTAGAAGTCAGTGTAATAACAAAGTAATAATCAGTGTTAAATCATTACCATGAAAATTGTCTAACAAATGTAGCACATGCTCCATCTCCTTTTTCAAGACAATGTAATGGTTTGTTAGTTACTCTAAAACTCATCTCTCTTGTGACATTGTGTGGAACTGTGCAAAGGGGACATTATTGATTAAAAATAGTTTATCATTTAGGAGGAAACCGTTCCCATTTCCTTATATTAAAAATAAAAGCAGGCGTTCTACAAAGTTTGATTTTTACAAACATAAATTAAACATGAGTATCAATAACCTCAACCTTTTATGATGAGGTCACACTGCTGCTGTGGGTGTCCTCTGCATTCAAAAGTTTTAAAGCAGAGTTTCAGCTCAGTTTGGAGGGACTCACAGTACGACTGCAGCCGGACAACTGGTGAACACTCTAATTCACACAAGGTTTCAAACTTAGTTTTGTCCTTTTGAACCTCAGCAGTGAACAGACTTTGCAAAGTAAATTTTCTGTTTGGGGTTGTTTAACAAAATGATATCCATTGTGATGAATCTGTTTCGTGCTATTGTGTTGACCTCTACTTGTTTTGCACAAAGTGCAGCTAAAACATAGAGCACAAATAAACAAACAATATAACTACCAGTTTAATATGTGACAAAATTATTACTTTGTGTTATTGTGAACCAGATGGAGGATCATGATGAACTCAACACAGGTTTCATTTTTCACACTTAGTGCCTACTTTGACACCGGGCTGTTGAAATACTTATATTTCATGATTGTTTTGTCTCTATACATTTTAATCATTTGTTCCAACCTGCTGCTCATTGTGGTTATCTGTATGAACAGAAGCTTACATGAACCTATGTACATGTTCCTGTGCAGCCTGTTTGTAAATGAACTGTATGGTAGTTCAGGGTTGTTTCCGTTCCTTCTGACTCAGATTCTCTCTGACATTCACACTGTTTCTACTTCTCTTTGTTTCCTGCAGATTTTCTGTGTGTATTCTTATGGAAGTATAGAACTTTTAAACTTAGCCGTCATGTCTTATGACAGATATCTTGCTATCTGTTATCCTCTACAATATAACACTCGTATGTCATACAACAAAGTTGCAATCTTTATTGCTACAACGTGGTTACTCATATTTCTTGTGAATTTTTTTACAATGCCTTTAATGATTCCTTCACAACTGTGTGGGAACATTATGAAAAAAGTGTACTGTGACTATCACTCTGTTGTGAAACTGGCCTGCTATGACACCACACTGAATAACATCTATGGACTCATTATTAGTACCTTCGTTGTCTTTGGTCCTCTAACTGTAATCTTTTACACGTACATGAGGATCCTTAAAGTTTGTTTCTCCGGCTCTAAACAGACGAGACAGAAAGCCGTCAGTACCTGCACACCTCACCTCGCTTCTCTGCTCAACTTCTGTTTTGGGGCTTGTTTTGAAATATTACAGAGCAGGTTTGATATGAACAGTGTTCCCAATATGTTGAGAATATTTTTATCTTTATACTTTCTTACATGTCCTCCACTCTTCAACCCTGTAATGTATGGGCTCAAACTGTCTAAAATCTGTGTCATATGTAAAAGTCTCATTACAAATGTAGGCTGTTAGTAGCGTACAGATTTGCCTATTTTCTTTAATGTTAATGGCCCCTTGTATTATTTTAACCATGCATTGTGTTATCATTTTAAAAACAGATTTATACTTGAGATTTGTGACTTGTGAAAAGTCTTTATTTTTTAAAATTGTTTTTCACATTAAGGAAATGTCTGACTAGCTGAATGTCATTCCAACATTATGACATCATAGCCAACACATCTGGTATGCACGGCCACAGGTGAGTGTACGCTGCAGCAGCAACACCGTGGTCAGCACACCTGCAACTGCTGTGCCTTCTGTCATAACCTATATGTTATAAACAGCTGTGGTCAAAAGTTTCCGTCCACTCATAAAGAAAATATTCATCATGTCAGCCTTCAGTTGATTCCTACAGCTCTTATGTTTCTGTGATCAATGAGTGAAACACAAACTACTTTGTCACAAAAACATTCATGAAGTTTGATTCAATAATTTAATTTATTATAGGTCTTCTGAACATGAGACCAAATCTGCTGGATCATAAATATACATACAGCAACTTGAATGATAATTTTTCTGATTGTAGAAAGTTGTGTGAATCAGATTTGTTCTGTAGCATGGCCCAAGCATGGTGCTGGTAGTGTTCTGCTGTGGGTCGGTTCTGCTGCCAGTGGATCTGCTGCTCTAAAGAAAGTAAATGGAGTAATGAAGAAGGAGGATCATCTCCAAATTCTTCAGGAAAACCTGAAATCATCAGCAGCAGATTGGGTCTTGGGTGCGGTTGGGTGTTCCAACAGGACAATGATCCAAACACACATCAAAGGTGAAGGAACGGATCAATCGGGCCAGAACTGAGGTTTTGAACGGCGTTAACGGTGTTCATTTTTTTGACGCATGATTAACACACACACGTTATGACCTTCAGCCTGCCCGTAGTTTGAGATATCAGAGAGCGATGCAGCAGTCACGTTGTGGACGGCAGCAGAAACAAACCGCCTTGAGCAGATGTAACCATAGAGGGTGGGCACAAGAAGGAGGAGAAGGATTCTGCAGTGTTTACAGCGTTTATTTGACCCAAACCTGCGGGAGACAGTTCAGATAAAAAATGTCATCATCCGTCTTTTTGTCTCACGCCTAAACATACAGAATGACACTCGTTACACACACACACACACACACACACACAGAACCACAGTCTCTGTATGTAGCTCTAAACGAGGCAGCCGAGTGGCGCCGATATCTGTAACATAAAATAGTTTGTAAAAACTTGTTCTGAACGTAAAAACTAGTGAAAACAACTGATAAAAACATTTTTACATTCTCTGTGCATATTTTTCTTCACACATTCAATAGGTTAAACCCACATTTACACGGCAAACGACAAAAATATGTTGGCGGGATTTCCCGGACGAACTCACCCTCAGCCATTGTAAACATTACTGTGAGGGGAAGAAGGGAGGGGCTACAGAAGCCTGGAGGACTACGGGGGCTCAGGAGGAACAAAAAGAAAGCAAAGTGCAGAAAAATGCCCTCTCACAGGTAAAGGAAAATAAAACTATTTAAATAAGATAAAATTCACAAACCAAATACAATTTAAATATAATAAATAATAAAGGTACATTTTTAACTCTGTTACACAGAAATGGATAATCAGAATCAGAATAAGAAATACTTTATTATCCCAAGGGGAAATTGTTTGTGTTACAGCTGCTCCCATTCAAAGTTCAGAATATGCAGAAATAATAATAATAGTAATAGTAGTAGTAATACTACTACTACTACTACTACTACTCCTACTACTAATAATAATAATATCAATACCAATATCAACAAAAACAAAACAAAAATACAAGAAATGTACATACATACATAGCAATAATGCCACACTCAGAGTGAGGAATTAAACAGTTTGATGGCCACAGGCAGGAATGATTTCCTGTGGCGCTCTGTGGTGCATCTTGGTGGATCAGTCTAGTGCTGAATGTTCTCCTGTGGCTGACCACCACGTCATGGAGTGGATGAGAGCCATTGTCCAAGATGACATGTGACTTGTACAGCATCCTCCGCTCTGACACCACCGTCAGAGAGTCCAGCTCCACTCCCACAACATCACTGGCCTTGCGGATCAGTCTATTCAACCTTTTTGCGTCCGCTACCCTCAGCCTGCTGCCCCAGCACACAACGGCATGGAGTATAGCACTGACCACCACAGACTCATAAAACATCCTGAGCATAGTCCGGCAGATGTTGAATGACCTCAATCATCTCAGAAAATAGAGATGACTCTGTCCCTTCATGTAGAGGGCATCTGTGTTCTTAACCCAGTCCAGTTTATTATCAATATGGACTCCCAGATACTTATAATCCTCCACAATGTCCACACTGATCCCCTGGAAGGAAACAGGGGTCAACGGCACCTTGGTCCTCCTCAGGTTCCCAACCAGTTCCTTGGTCTTTGTCACATTGAGCTGTAGATGGTTCTGCTCACACCATGTGACAAAGTTGTCCACAGTAGTCCTGTACTCATCCTCAGCACCTTCACTGATACATCCAACTATTTCTGAGTCATCCGAGAACTTCTGGAGATGACAGGTCTCTGTGCAGTAGTTGAAGTCCGAAAGAAAAGGGTCTTTTGAATAACAAGTTCAGCTTCAAAGCTGCCAGATGGTTTTCTCCACATAAACAAAGTTCAATCATCACAAACTGACAAACGATGTAGCTTACAAGCATTAAAATACACGCTAATTTCTAGTATCTGCCCAGACACTAAATACGCCTCACACGGGGCACCATTGTTGGTATTAATGGTAGGGCAGGTGTGGTTATTAGAAATGAATAATTATTTATAGTTATTATTAAAATTAAATTAATCAAATTTAATAATCAAATCATGAAAATGGGGCAGTTGTCACCTGCACAGTGTGGTAGCTGTTCTGCAGCTGGACAAGTCGTTCTTGGTTTGCTGCGGCTTGCAGCTGGGCTTTGCACTGGTAAAGTAGTGCTATTTGACCAAGCACCTCTGGTATGGTGCGTTGCAGCTTTCCAGCTGGGTCATTAACCTAGCTTATTAGCTCCTGTAATTTCTCATCACAGGTTCTAATGTTATAGCTATTTAGGTGGCCTCTCTCTTCTATGGAGAGGCAAAGAAGACCAGTGACCGCATCCTGCAGGGCTGGGTCGTCTGGCTCGTGAGTAGCTCTGGCTCCTGTCACACTGGGGTTTTGTCTACTCATTTTACTGAAGTAGCGGTGATAGCCAGTTGGTTCAATAAGTTATGTGAGGGAGTGCTATGTTGCTGATGCTGATGCACAAGTGAGAGGCTATACCTGTGACTTACAATCCTACCTGTTAGTAGGTGTTATGCTTATTACTCTCATGCAAGCTATCCTGTTAGGATGGTAATGAGGTGGCTTCAGCACCTCTTGGGGAGTAATAGCCAAGGTTATGGTGTTAGTGACCTGAGAATTGAAATAGCATGTAAAGTATTTAGGGCTAAAAAAAACAACAATGAACCACTTCTACACTACAGCAATCTACAAACCACAGTTTAATATATTTGGCGAGTTATGAGTGCTTAATTTGCAAACAAAAATAAAAGATTTCTACCTTTGAGGTTATTCTGGAGAATATACTGGACAGTATCTGCTGTTTTGGATTTTGCAATAATAGTAAACATACATTTCCATGAAGCACATTTGTTCATTCCCATGTTGATGAGAGTATTAAAAACTTGAAAAATATCCCTTTAAGGTTTATTTGGAACAGATAAAAAACGTCCGATTAATTTGCGATGAATCGCGAGTTAACTATGGACAATCATGTGATTAATCGCAATTAAATATTTTAATCGATTGACAACTCTAATATATTGATATATATAATATACATATATAATATCATATATACAATATGATATTATATATGTTTGTATAATAACTGTACACAAACAAAATAATCTCTAAATGCGAAGTCTCTGCCATCAAAATAGAGGATGCTGGACTGACCACAGCAAACTTCATCAGGCTCCTGAAAACGCACCTTGACAGGTGACTCACTTCATAATGTTAAAGCTTATGTGCCTTTGAACGGTTCGTTCAAGTGAAACTGTTCACCGTTCCATATTAATATGCTTTAGCCTGAAATATGAGTGACGTTGGGATCAGCTGGCTGCAGACAGGCTGACGTTTAAAGCAAATTAAATGAAAAATTACAAATCTTAATTACGTCACTGAGTGTATTCCCTCAGTGCATCATCCACTGAACACCACACACACACAAGCTGCAAGAAGTACACTGCCTTTGGCTGATAGCTGAGGGTTTTCTGAGCCGAGGCAGGGGTCACTAATGGGTCAACTGCGGGCTCGGTCCGGACTCAGACGCCGTCCTATCTGGACCTATAACCGATAAATTTTTTTAGAATTATTCAATTGTGACGAAGTTCTTCTTTTCAATTGGTGCAGCTTTTCTAGCCTTTACAGCACCGGTTTAGCGGCTCACAGACCAGTTGCATGTGTTGTACATCATATCACGTGATGCTAATCAGCCAATCAAATCTGTGCATTCAGAAAAGCAGTGGCTGCTCGAGTCAGTGAGTGAGTTACACAGACAAGAGACAATAACTGAGTCAGACCAGATATATTTCACATGGTGTGCTCTAAAAAGAGAAAAGTGAACAACAAATGCAGAATACTCGGCACTTTGAGCAAACAAGCCCACTCAAATCCACATTAAGAGCACAGAAAATAAAGTCAGCTTTCTTCACTATGAACTTCATTAAACCAGAATATAATTCCAGGCTCACCACTGAGAACCTACGCATGTGTGTGATGATGGCTCTGAGGTTTCTGCTTGTTTTCCTGTTAAAGGGGTTTCAACAACAACAGGAGGTGTAGAGAGATTGAAAAGACCTCTGATGCAATGTAGTTTGTTATTTTGAGCATGAAGGCCGAGGGCGTTTGACTGTTGTAACTCCAGCATCAATTCATTGAAAATAAAGTGTAACTTTGAGGTGATGGACTCTGTGAGAGAGATTTCTGAACATTTTCCCGTCACACAGCTGGAGCCACAGATACACAGCCGACTGCTGTTAATACTGCTGCTGCTGAAAGTGGAACGACTACTGTAACATCTGATTTTGGTGCCACATAGAAATAATATACACCCATCAGCCACAACAGGACTAACAGGTGAAGTGAGCAACATTACTCATCTCGTTACAATGCAATGTTCTGCAATGCAGTTTCAGAACATTGCATCCCAACCCTAACCCTTCAGTTCCACTGTCAGCTTATGTCTCAGTCTGACCCAACATGGTGCATGCTCCCATTAATAAATGTGTTGTACAGATTTATTGATAGTATTGTGATTGATTGTGCCTCTACAAGCAAAACAGGTCAAATACTTGGATTAATTTAATTTATTTGTCAAAATAGAACAAAATGCACAACTCTACAATAGAATACTTCAAAAGTCTGATTACACAATGCTAATAAATACGTCTGTGAAAAAACATATCAAAAGCTGAAATTTGATATGAGATTTTTACTTATGACACTGATTTTGGACAATTTCAGGCCATACATTACAGGGTTAAAAAGTGGCTGGCATGTAAGAAAATATAATGATAGAAAAATTCGCAACATATTGGGTAAACTTTTCATATCAAACCTGCTCTGTAATGACTCAAAGTAGCAACCAAAAGAAAAGTTAAAGAGGGAAGCAAGGTGAGGTGTGCAGGTACTGACAGCTTTCTGTCTTGTTTGTTTAGAGCCAGAAAAACACACTAGAAAAATCTTAATGTATGTGTAAATAATAAAAATTAAAGTACCAAAGATTGTGCCGAAAGATACGAGGAGTCCATATATATTAACTGCATGGGCATCTGAACAAGCCAGCTTGACAACAGAGTGGCTATCACAGTAAACTTTAAGAATGATGTTCCCACACAGCTGTGACTGGGAATTCAAATATATTATCACAATGCATGCAAGCAAAGGATATAACCATGTTAAAGCAATAAGCAGGGCAATCTTGTTATATGTCATACGTGTGGTATATTGTACACTGTAAAAAAAAATTGTAATATAACAGAATTTTACTGTCTATTTTACAGATTTTTTCTGTATTTTTAAAATACCATTTAATTTACAAAAATAGACTGTGTTTTTACATGTCAAATGTAAAATAACATTAAATAACTGTAACTGTGAAAATACACTATATTTCTGTTCTTTTACAAAAAAAACCCATTAGAAATACATATATTTATTGTTAAAATACATTCACAAATGTATCGTAAATTCACAAATATTTGTCTGTTATTTAAGGGAATAAACTGTAAAATTCAACTTTAAAACCCTAAAAAAGAGGAAAAAATAATTTAAAATTACTGAGGAATTAATAGTAAAAATTTGTAATTTTACTATAATTTCTTTGTTATTTGACTAATATTTTCATTGAAAATAAATACAATTACTCTCATTTCTAGATGGTAACATTATATTAATAAATTATATTTATTTTGAAAGGACATCTAAAGAGACACAGGGAAAGGGGAAAGCTTGAGAGGGTGAATAATAAAGAGTTGGACTTGAACTGATGCAGCATCAGCACTAAGTGAGCTGCAATTAAATGCTTTCAATAAAGCATTTTTTTTTTCTTCCCTGGCACAACAGTATTGTTCTGGACATTTCTGTGAATAAAGTTAAAAAAAAAAAAAAAAAGCGCGGTTCCCGCTTGGGTTGATCAGCTGTTTCGACGTGACACTTGAGCAAGATCAACAACCAACGCGCCGCGGTTGCGGTTCCAGACTTCCTGCTCGCCCGACAGAACTTTGTGCGGACAGCAGCTAACGTCGAGGCTCGAGGAAGGACGACGGTAGACGGCAAGTATCAAACTGAAGCTGAGTAGCATTAGTTTTATTTACCACCATGCCTCTGAGTTTACTCACTCCGCAAAAGGCACAGAATACGCCGGCATGTTGTCAATTGAAATGTTAGCTAACTATGATGCCAAAAGCATGGCCGCCGGCGTCTGCCAGCTGCATTTACTGTAGTATTCAGCCAGACCAGCTACTAACTTTACCTTGCCATTGCGTTTGCTTTTGCGAACTAACTGACACAGGCGGAGAAAAGGATGAACAGTTGTTTAGAGCTGCAACAATGAACAGATACATTTTCACTAGTTTTTTTGTCCATAACTTCCACTGTATGACTTGAAATGCCATGATTTTTGGCTAGAATAGGAAGCTTAATTTTATGTAACTTTTCAATATCTGGTTTTGAATTTTTTTCTAACGTCAATAATCCACTATTGCAAAAAAAAAAAAAAAAAACTCTTCTAGCCCCCACCTGTTCCTTTCTTTTCACGAGTGCTCAGAGCCATTTTAAGTGTACTTTCTTCCAAAGAAGAGAGAACAGATATTTTATAAATGATACTGAGATTTGGTAATGGTTTATTTCAACCAGTTACTCTTTCTTAAAACAAATTTTTTGATCTTCCTCTTGCCTTTTTCAAGGTTTTTCAAATCTTCATTTTGGTGCAACACTAGTCACTGGTCAACATGAAATTCAAACAATACTGAAAAATATGTAAAGGATAAGCTAATGGTCATCTTTTAGTTAATTGAGGGGAGATTGGCGAACACAGTTTAGGTTAACTATTTCACAGTCAATAGCATTTATTTTGATTTTGGCAAATTTCATGTTTCATAAATGTGTTTTTATTTTTTTCTTTCTCTCTGCAGATAAATGATGAGTTGATTTCATGGAGTAAACTGAAAAAGTGAGTACTGCACTGCAGTTAAGGATGTCAAAACATTACACCTGTCATAGTTGTGGTGCTTCAGTGAATACCCTAAAAGGGTACGTGATGCATCAAGGGCTTCATAAAAATGAGCCACATTATCAGTATGCATGTTGTATGGAAAGTTGTAAGTTTCGGTTCAGAAATTACAATGCTTATAAATGTCATGTTTACCGCCATCATCGGCGGTCATCTACCGTGTCACAGTCTCAAACTTTGCAGGCACCCTTTCTATGTCAGCTTCCACATTGTCAGAAACAGTTGATCGACCTTAAAGACCTTCTCTGTCACCTAAAATCTCACATTTCAAGAAGAGAGGTAGTGCATTGCCCCTTTAAAGACTGTGATAAAACTTTTTCAGTGACATCATCTTTCACAGCCCACCTATCTAGGAAGCACAAAAACCCCACAGCTCTGCATGTCTCTGGTGCATACTGCCCTCCTTCAGTTCCTAGTGAGTCTCAGTCCTCTGTTGCTGAAAGCCAGGCAAATGAAGGGTCAGCTGATGATGAGCCTGAGGCAGATGTCCCAGACCTTGCACAAATGAAAAGTTTGTACATGAAAAATCTGTGCATGTTTTATATGAAACTACAGGCCAAACAACTTATCCCTTCCTCTACAATCCAGTTGATCGTAGAAGAACTGAATAGTCTTAATGGAATGTGCCTGCAGTACACGAAAAGTCAACTGAAAGCATCTCTTCAAACAAAAACTGAACTATCTGAGACTGAAATTGAAGATGTTTTGAAGACCCTAGATGATGTAGATATTCATGGATCCTGCAGCTCCTCCCTTTCCACAGACTACAACAGAAAACGGTATTTTGAGGAGAATTTTCCATACGTGCATCCACAACCGATTTTTTGGGGGGTTGATGAAAATAGAAAGGAGCAATATGCTCAGTATGTTCCCATAAAGCATACATTGACAACTCTGCTAAAAAATACTGATGTGCTGGAACAGGGTTCTACATCTGAGAATGAGAGTACACCTCATATTTTAAATGATGTGTGTGATGGATCGGTATTTAAGTCCAATCCTCTTTTTGCTGAGTCAGGTCTCACATTAAAAGTGATACTTTATCAAGATGCTTTTGAGGTGGTAAATCCCCTCGGTTCGGCAAAGAAAAAACATAAGATGCTTGGAGTCTACTTCACTCTTGCAAATTTTGAACCTTTTCATCGATCCACTATTGACAACTTGCAGCTTTTGCTTTTGTGCCGAGAAGTTGATTTCAAATATTTTGGCCACGAGAAAGTGTTCTCTCAATTGATAACCGATCTTGGAGAACTGGAGACAAATGGACTGAATATCTCTGGAAACATTGTTAAGGCAACTGTCTTTTGCATTGCCGGTGACAATTTAGGGTCACATAACATTGGTGGATTCACAGAAAATTTCAGTACATCTCAACATTTCTGCCGATATTGTCATGTAACCAGAAGTGAGCTAGACAATTTGGAACACCATGCTCCAATCCGTACAGTACAAGAGTACAATGACACTGTTCAAGAACTGCAAAATGGTGATGCAAGTGTAGTCAGAGGTGTGAAATGTAACTCTGTCTTTAATTCACTGACATTTTTTCATGTTTGCCAGCCAGGCCTCCCACCCTGTATTGGCCATGATCTCTTTGAGGGTGTCGTGGCATTTGACCTTGCCATTTACCTGAACCATTTTGTCAAGGTGAAGAAATTCTTCACATATTCACAGCTTAATCGAAGGATCAAACAGTTTAGTTACCAGGGATCTGATGGTAGCTCTAAACCAGCTGAAGTTTCAGAGAAGGGTGTGAAATTAGGTGGCCAGGCAACAGAAAACTGGTCTTTGCTGAGACTTCTCCCCATTATCATTGGTGAAAAGATCACAGACACAGAGGATCCTGTATGGCAACTGACTGTCCAGCTGAAAGAGTTAGTGGAACTGATATGTGCCCCTACTATATCAGTACCCCAGGTTGCATTGCTCAGTGTTTTGATCGGTGATTATCTGGAAGGAAGGAAAGAATGTTTTCCTTCACAAAAACTAAAACCAAAGCATCATTACCTCACCCACTACCCTGCATTAATACTAAAGTTTGGCCCACTCATTCGGCTGTGGACAATGAGGTTTGAGAGCAAGCATTCATATTTCAAAAGATGTGTGCGAAGGACACAAAACTTCAAAAATGTATGTCACACACTTGCAAAGAACCATCAGCTACTGCAGGCATACCTACATTCCGGCTCCTTTTTTGCACCCTCATTGGTGGTTAAGAACTCCACTCCTTTCCATGCTGAACTGTACAGCGAAGCAGTGCGCTCTGCAGTAGGAGAAACCTTAGTCAAAGAACCCAAAGTTGAGTCAGCTACAGAGGTGCAGTGGAAAGGCACTCAGTACAAAAAGGGACTCTTTCTGTGTTTAAACCAAGGTGAGGCACTTGAATTCGGACAGATTGAGCTCATGCTTGTGACGCAGGACCAGCATGTGTACTTTATCGTGACACCTCATGACGTGTCCTACATGCCAGCGTTTGCATTGTATGAAGTGAAACAAGCAAGGCAGAGCATGAAATGTTGGAAGCCTGAGCAGAAACTAGATTATTATCCTTTGCCTGTGTACAACCTTTGTGGGACAAGGGTAATTTCACTTAAGCATAGCATTGTTGACTCAGAGTAATCTGGAGTTTGAGAGATTAAAATCTGACAGTAATGCTTGAGCAGTATTTTTCATCCCTTCTAGTCCTCCTAGTCATGGATACAGAAAGTCCGCTCCTGTCTTTCATCAAATCAAGTCTTCCTAAACTGAGAGACCCTGAGCCTTTGCTGGAGCATCTGCAAGGTTTAGGAGTTGAGGACCTGGAGGACCTGAGCTACCTGCAGGAGAGTGACCTCCTTTCTGTCCTGAGACCAGTTGAAGCCAGGAAACTTCTGTCACTGCTCAAAAAGAAAAGTATGTGTTTCAATTTGTACATAATAAACTTTCACATTAGAAAAATGTACAAAGTCAAAATATACTTATTAGGTACACCTGTTCAAATTAATGCAGTCCAATACAGCAGTTCTACTATGAATTATACTTCAAAGAATCTTCTCTACATTTTTGTTGATGTTTTCAAAAAGGTGATAACTATAAACTATACGTTGTTCATTATTGATTTCATAGTGAGTGTTAGTGGTGGTGTACTGTACTGCATTATATTGAGAAAGGAACACTTTGAAATATATCAATTGGCTACTGAGTATATAATTATGTTGGGTATTAATATACCCAGATTGAGCAATGTGATGTCTGTATGGTTTAAATATTACTACTATCTCTCCTTTATTAAGGCCAGCAAGATGTCTTGGACAGTCCTCCAAGCAACCAGAGCAACCAACATTTCAGCAGAGCCAGCACCAGTACAAGTCCAGTAGCACAGTCTGACGAGATGGCCCTTTCTGGTGAGTATATGCATTTATTGCACAGAATCATTCTTTTGGGTTAGATGGGCTGAAACATTTTATAATCTACCAGTAACTAACTGTAATATAGTACAATCACCAGCAGTGAATTGACAGTGTGCCTATAAATCAGTATCATAAGTTGGGTCTATCTTCTCTAGATTCTGATTCGGTAGCAAATCACACACAACTAATCAGGGATGAACACAGGATATTTTATTACAATGTACAGAAAAAAATGACTTTTGTATCCACCAGTAGCAATCCCCCCAACAAGAATGTGTTGTTCATTTAGTTCCCATGTATAGTCAGTCTGATGTGTATTTTCTTTGCTACTCTATGTGGTGTGTTATATTGAGATCTCGCAAGCTTGTCTGTCCCAAAGCAACAGTGTCATCTCTAGTGTGACTGCTGTGGTGTTGGAAAAGGCTGGATATTCTTGCACCTTTATCCTGGTCCTGGCTCGTAAACTGGATCACTTGTAAATGTTTTCAGACTCAATAAAAGCTCCAACCTAACAAAAGAATAAAAACACACAACAAAAACAGTCAGTTCTCCCAGCCAACAACAGTAAGAGAAAAAATGAAAATTTTCAGCCCAATGCTGATAAAGAAAACTCATGAACTCACCCATGTGACCATGCAGGTAATATTTCCACTGTTGCTGTGCTTAGTTGTTTTCTTTTCCTCCCATTTCCATTACTGCAATCAGTATCAGGACTACTAACTACATGCTGGGGTTAAAATGATATCCACTGACTATTTGTGGAAATATAGATGTTTGAGTTAAAATTATGCATGTTACATTATACAATGTGTAAAATTGGATAGCTTTAACTGTTGCATCAGTAAGTAAGTACAAGTTCTTTATGGGTCTGAAAAATAAAATTCGACCAGAACCATGGGTGTTGAAGCCTTGACTCAGCGCATCTCACTACCATTAAGTCTCGGTCTGAACACTGCAAAAAAAAGAGGACAAATGACAGTCATTTCTATATAGTTTTGCCTGGAACCAACATCCCGAAAGAGGAAAAAGGCTTAATGAAAACCCACCTATTATTTAATAACAGCTAATGTTCTCTGTGTTCTCTCCAGGTGGTTACAGCTCAGAAACTCCAAGTTCACCACGGTCAACAAGTAGTTCAAGTACAGATATCACACCTCGTCGACTGTCTGACAACAGCTGGCATTTTAAATTTCAAATTCCTTGGCAGAAGATTCCATCTGAGATCATCAGAAAGTTGGAAAGGGGAAAGCGGCCAACAAAAAGTGATAGACTTGAAATCATACGGCTCATTGTCAGTGAAATCTTAACCATGTGCCCAACACCTGGGAAGAAACATATCAGTGAGATAGCAAGGAAGATGACAAAGGCCTACCCTGTGGCATTTACTGATGTCATTGAAGGTGAAGTTGTAGGCAGTGGATATGACTCACTCACCAAACAGATGGTCAGCAGAGTGGACAACCTCAAGAGAGGAAACACTTCACTTTCGTTAAAGAGACAAAGTATTAGCAACAGTGAAGGAGAGGATACCCCAACTCAGAAAAAAAGACTAGACACTTATGGGTGTACAAACTGGCAACCAACACAGCTGCCACCTGATGAAACCCCTGAATCTCAGAAACATGCACAAGAAGAGTTAAAGAAAATGTGGAGAGAAAGATGCTGTGACAGCAAAGCCATTGAGAATATGATGAGAGTCACTTTCTTCACTCAGAGAAAGGACATTATCAGTGGGACTGAGACTTCTGACTTGATAAAGGAATGGCCATATCTGTTTGAGACAACTGGCATGAAGACTCATTTTAAAGAGCTTACAGGTGTGGACATGGAAGACAAAAACATAGCAAATAAATGTGCCAGAGTCATTTCATTTCTTAAATCGGCTGACAAGCCAGGGAAGATGGAGACCATCTTCAGGGAAATGGAAACATCAAGCAAAAATGCTGCAGATGTGAATGTTGCTGTGTTTCTTCCACTACTCCTCAAGTACTTCAATGAAGAAGAAGAACAGATGTTCTACAAAGTGGATCAAACAACCCTGCCCTCTGAAGTGGACTGTGCTGGACTTCCAAGTACACCATGTATTGTTGTTTGCGGTATGAATATTTATCTTTCTCCACCACAATAAATTAAAACCAAAAAACAGAAAACTATTAGTACTATTACTTTGTTATTGTTGTACTGGACTCAGTTGTAAGATGATAATTTAATTGTATTTTTCTCTTGTCCTTCTCTTGTCCCTGTACACAACAGGAAACTCGACTTTGGCGGCAGAGAATTTCATGCTGTCTGTTGACCAGACCATTGTGAATGGCCACATCAGAATCTTCAGTGATGCTCTTTTGCTGATGTTTGGTTCGTACTACTGTATGAACATATCTTACCCAGCAGCCCAAGCATCAACTTTGGAGTTCTTACAGAGGTAAGACACCACTAGTCAATTCAATACATCAAAATAAGATATATAATGCACATACTGTAAAACTGAGCACTGCTCAAGTGCTGAAATGCTGAAATACTCACCTGTTGGTCACAATGTGGTACATTCTCACACCTTTAAGTTCATGATCCACCCATCAATTTATTTTATTTGGATATTATATTTATTTGGGGGAATGCTTAGAGATTTGTGGAGGTGCAGGTGCTTTACTTTCAGCCTACATGCAGAGCAGGAAAGCCTGACTGTGCATGAGCACTCATGCCAGGAATCACTCAGACCAGACAGGAGCCAGCACTGCCACTGAGGAGGCCCCACTAGGAGGTGGAGTTGGGTCGCGGAGAGAAGCAGCGTGGAGCTGCCGAGATGGACCTGTGTTGTGGATATTTCTGTGGGCTGAAGTTAGTTTACTGTTCTGCTCAGCTGTTGGATAATGTTATTAATCTCAGGAGGCTGGAGGAACTTTACTGAAGATGGTGCTGGGTCCTGTCCGGTCTGGGAGACCCGTCTCCTGCCATGAGTAGTTGCAGTCTGCAGGCAGTTGGCAGATAGATCTCCGGTCAGGCTTTCCTGCTGTGCATGTAGGCTGAAAGTAAAGCACCTGTACTTCCACAAGTCTCCAGGCATTTCCTGAATTTATCAAAAGGCCACAATAACAAAATAATAAAATCAAAAACTTCATTTTAATGTTCTGATTTTATTGTAAGAGAAAAACAACCTTATTTTCTCTTTTTCTGATTGAGTTATGAAAGATTGACCCATACACTGAGTAGGACAATGTATTATTGACCTCTTCTATCACTAATCTATCACTAAAAAATGATGTGAAAACTGCCCCCTACTGGATGAAAATGGTCCAAACTTTACCTGAGAGTTCATTTTTGTTTTTCAGGTTTTTAGACTGACTGTGTCTCTTATTTATCCTTGATTCATGCTCATGTCAAGTTACAGAAACACGTGCTTGTTAATTCTTATTTATGAAATAATGACAAAACAAAACTCAAATGCCCAAGAAACCTTTGAGTAGCAGATCCTCCTGACCGAAGTTACGTTATTCTCCCTGAAATAGTACTAATACTAATACTAATACTAATAACAGTAATAATGGCTTGGATTTATATAGTGCTTTTCAATCACCTAAAGCGCTTTACAGAAACCATTATTCATTCATACACATTCTTACCAGTGGTGGTAAGCTACGTTTGTAGCCACAGCTGCCCTGGGGCAGACTGAGGGAAGCGTGGCTGCCATTTCACACCAAACCCCCTCTGACCACCTTCAAACATTCAAACACATTCATACACAATTCACATACACAGTACTCACATGTTAATCTTTTCATTACATCACTGTTCCAAAGTTCCTGTATGTCCAAATACTCTTTCACAAGCAAGCTCTGTCTACACTGTTGTGTAACTTTTTTGCAAATGTATGACAACATTACATTACAGTACAGTCCACACTTACTAAAGTTGTTTTTTTTTTCATTTGACAGGTGCCTCTTCAAGATAAATCCAGACAAGGGATCAAAAGTGGAGCGGAACGCCACCAAAAAACAACTTGCCGTCAGTCCAAAGGTTCTCACACTCATCACCAAAATTGCAGACTACGAGTGGAGGGAATAAGAAGTGCTCACAAGTTATGGATACTTTGTCTAAGTCACAGACTATTGTGGATTAATGTCAAGTGAGGTTTCATGTAAGCTATTTGTTATGTAGCTTTGTTATCAATGTTCTAATGAGGTTTGACAAAGTCTGTAATCAATGTTGTGGATTTATGGTTACTTGACCAGGTTATGGATGACTTGGATAGAGTGTGTATTCATTTACAGTGAGGTTTGACTAAGTTTGTTATCAATGTTTTGAATGTATGGTCACTTGACCAGGTTATGGATGACTTGGATAGTGTGGATTAATTTACAGTGAGGTTTAATGTAGGCTTGTAATCCATGTTGTGGATGTACAGTACAGTGACTTGACCAAGTTATGGATACCTTGGATAGAAATAACACTGAATTGGTAACTCAACTTTTTTTTTTAACTTTTCTTTCATTTCCAAATCAGTTGTTTCAGAGTCATATTGCTATAATAATGGTTACCTGTTACAATAAAAATACTGAAAATGGAAAATTGTAGCTGTTCTTGTTCAGCTTACTCTCATTTGAGTACAACAATTCATTTAAGCCCCTTTTCCCACTGGCCAAAAAACAGTTTAAACCATTTAAAATAAAAAATAATTCTGGTGTTATTAGGTGAGGAATTTTTAGTTGAACGTCCTTTTAAATATTCAGGAAATTAATGTAAAAGGAAAAAAATGTACACCCAACGTGGAGTTAAGTCTTTTTGGCATGTTTTGAAAGATTAATCAAATTATTGTGTTATATTACATCTAATATAAAGTAATATACAGTTTTTTTACATAAAACAATGCCATTAAAACCAACTAATAACAGCACATTTCTGTAAATTTAAGCATTATTATTCATATTACAATGTTAATTTACCATCTTTATGGGTAACTTAATTGTTTTAAAACGTAAAATGTTTGTAATTAAACGTTAAAAACAACGTAAAATAACATTTGATATGATCTAAAAATGGTAAATTCTTGCAATTTTAAACCCAATATCTAGTTTTTCTACAGTTTTTTGATATAATTTGAAAGATGAATCACATTATTTTTGTGTCATATACTGTTTTATTACATCAAACACAAATTATTATACAACTTCTTTACATAAAATAATGTCATTAAACCAATTAAAAACAGCACATTTCTGTAAATTTAAGCATTATTATTCGTAATCCAGCATTTACTTACCATATTTTTAGGTAATTTAATTGTTTTAAAATGTGAAAATGTTTTTAAAATGAGGCAAAATCTTGTTAAAATTACAACTAAAAACTGTATTTTAATTATGGAAAAAAACTGTATTTTTATGAGAAAGTAATTTTCCGTTATTTCACAATATTTTTCTGGCGCCCCAGCTGCCGGAAAATTACCGTTTTTTTAGGATTTTTTTTTTTACAGTGTAGAGGATAACAGATAGCAAGATATCTGTCATAAGACATGACGGCTAAGTTTAAATATTCAACACCTCCATAAGTGTGCACGCAATAAATCTGCAGCAAACAAAGAGAAGCAGAAATAGTGTGAATGTCAGAGAGAATCTGAGTCAGAAGGAACGGAAACAACCCTGAACTACCATACAGTTCATTTACAAACAGGCTGCACAGGAACATGTACATAGGTTCATGTAAGCTTCTGTTCATACAGATAACCACAATGAGCAGAAGATTTGCACTGACAATAAAAATATATAAACACATGACAATCATAAAATATAAGTATTTCAAAGTTCCATTGTCAAAGTAGGCAGCAAGAATGAAATATGAAACCTGTGTAGAGTTTATCATGATCCTCCTGTAGGTTCATAAACGTTATATTGGACATACGAAGCAATAATTGCAAAGCAATTGTATTAACTTTAAATTTTTGATTTGTTGGACACAAAGTTGAACTTAAACATAAAGCACACATGAACATAAGTCAATGTAGTAATGCTAAACACATTGATTATCACAGAAACAATGTAAAAAATATCCCTAAATGGAGCATTTTCCTTTTAAAATCACAATAATGTTTGGGTTAAAATTAGTCTGTAACATTGTGTGAATTTGAGTGTTCACCTGTTGTCCTGCTCTACTCATAGTGTGAGTCCCTCACAACTGAGCTGACACTCTGCTCTGACTTCTTTAAAAGTTAAAGACAGAGGACAACTACAGCGCCAGTGTGACCTCATTATGTAATGCCAAACAGGAGAAAGATCCCACTGGTTCATACTGTTTAGTTATTGTCAACAGAAAGTCAAAAATCTCACCCTAACCCTGAAGGAAGTGTCGGCGTCCAATGATGATAATAATAATAATAATAATAATAATAATAATAATAATAATAATAATGACAATACTACTACTACTACTACTACTACTACTACTACTACTACTAATAATAATAATAATAATAATAATAACAATAAATAAGTAAATAAATATACACCGATCAGCCACAACATTAAAACCACTGACAGGTGATGTGAATAACATTGATCATCTCATCACAATGCGATGTTCTGCTGGGAAACCTTGGGTGCTGGCATTCATGTGAATGCCACTTGACACCACCACCATCCAAACACTGTTGTGGACCAAGTACACCCCCTCATCACAACAACACTACCCGATGGCAGTGGCCCCCCAGCAGGACAATGTGCCCTGACACACCTCAAACACTGCTCAGGAACAGCTCGAGGAACACAATAAAGGGCCCGAGGTGTTGACCGGGCCTCCAAATTCCCCGGATCCCATCTGATCGAGCATCTGTAAGACGGGCTGGAGCAGGTCTGATCCACGGAGGCCCCACCCCCCAACATACAGGACCCAGAGGACCCACTATAAAACACCCTGGTGCCAGACACCACAGGACACCCTCAGAGGTCTGAAGTCCATGTCTGCACAAGGGGAACCTTCACGATATTAGTTATGCCTGATCGGTGTGTGTATATTTATAATCCACTCACACAAGAACATTGACAACTCTTGATCGAATTCGTGGAACAATCAAAATGCGATGCTGTAGTCACAAATAGCATCCAGTAGGCTCCAATCAGAGCACTGATGGATGAATGTGGGTCTCACCACAGGTACCAATAGAGTTCATACTTTGGCAGCTGTACAGCTCTGATATGTGTCAGACCTGCCATAATGTAAAACCATCCAAATCTAGAAGTCTAGCTCCCAAGAACAACAGTGTTGTATAGTTTGGTTTATTCTAAGATAGGTGGACAGATCATACACATTGTCTGGAAATAAGGTTGTGAAGAGCCTGAAGAAGGTTGGTACAGAACCAAATTCAATCACAGTGTCTGTAAAGGAGATGTTCACAAAATTCAAAAATGAATGGCCTACCCCGTAAGTTCAAAGCTTTACAGCCACCAACATGAGACCTCCCAAGATTCCTGTGGCCACTGCTGGTGTGATCCAGCTGTAAATAATTAGTCTTTTAGATTTCTACAGCCCAGAATCGCAGATTTGTGTCAGAACATGAGGCACATACTTTATTTAGACTGTTGATTTAGAATAAGGTAAAACTGAGAAGAACCTTAGAAAAAGAAACAGAGGAATACAATCGGTGTTGAGAATATAAAGAGTTTGCCTGGGTTTAACCACCAGGAAAAGCAGAAGAAACACAATGACAAGGGCTGCAGATGGAGGTTCAGTGGTGGAAGAAGAGGACAGGTATGCCAAGCTATAAATGTGAAATTGCAATAGAGCTTGACTAGTGGGGAGAGTATGGATGGGAGCTGGGGGGACATGTGGTATTTGGAGGGACATTGAATTGAAGGTTCTCTCTGGTTTGTCCATGGTGTCAAACAAATGTCCACATATAGAAATTGACAGATAATCCCTGAAGCATCCACTATGATGGACCTGCCAAAACCCTCATCCTGCCAATTGAGCATGAACACCATGTCCTGTTGGCCCACGAGAAAAGTTAAAGCCAAAGAACATCTCCAAAGCAGAGTCCTTCACTTCAGCTCCCTGACTTTATTTCCGTCCACTACATTTTGTCCATTAGGATCCCAAATTATGTCATACGTCACATCAATATGGAAATCAAGTTTACAAAGTGCAGTCTAGCTTGGATCTTTGGGTGGTTTTGGGGTTAATTAACAAATTGGATGAGATGAGGATTTAATACCCAGCCTACATGCAAAACTTCATTACTCTGAGATTATTTTATTGTGATTAAAATCATTGAAACAAGTCTGTCATTCTAATTAACTTTAAGATTGTCATACTGGCACTGACTTGTCAAATTAGTTGTTTTCTGTTTGGTCGTTATATACGTATAAGGAAAGATCTTCATTTCAGATCTTGATAAATTGATATCTTAAAGCAGCTCAGTAAATGGACTGGAGAGGTAGGAAAGATATCAGCAAGTGTTAAAAATGAACTCAATACAAGTTAAAAAAGCCAAAAGTTAAATGAAATTTAAAAGTTTTGTACACTATACGTGATTTATGTATACACAATAGTAGCATAATAGTGATTTGTGCATTTTTTATGCAAATGTGTGCAGAAAAGAAGAATTGTAGTTGTGCAAATCTGAATGCCTCGTAGTCTGACTTGTTAACAGTTTAAGATACCAACAAAGAGATATGTGTCTGTAGTTGTGTGTAATATACATAATGTTATTCAATAGAAATATGCTTATATAGGTGTCATTGTACGTTTGATTTCCTGTCTGCTAGTAAATACAATCAGCTCACACGACTTCTTCTTAAACTGTTTGTACAGCTTTAACAGGAATATTGTTGACATCATGTTCTCGGTTCACAGAGGTAAAAATGGCTGGAAAAGCTAATGTTATTGTTAAATTTTAAAACAGTACAGTGATCTACATTAGACAAAGGTTTAACTGAAGTAACGCAAACAAGAAAACCTCTTGGATGACATATTAATAGTCTGCTTTTGATAACAGACGTTTACATGTGAGACGGATTTTGGACATTTTCAGGCCATACATTACAGGGTTAAAAAGTGGCTGGCATGTAAGAAAATATAATGATAAAAAAATTCGCAGCATATTGGGTAGAGTGTTCATATCAAACCTGCTCTGTAATATTTCAAAGCTAGCCCCAAAAGAGAAGTTGAGCAGAGAAGCGAGGTGAGGTGTGCAGGTACTGACGGCTTTCTGTCTCGTCTGTTTAGAGCCGGAGAAACAAACTTTAAGAATCCTCATGTACGTGTAGAGAATTAAAAGCAAAGCACCAAGGATTGTGCCAAAAGTGGCAATGAGTCCATATATGTTGATTAAACTGGTGTCAGAGCAGGCCAACTTAACAACAGAGTGGGTAGCACAGTACACTTTGTTGATGATGTTCCCACATAACTGTAAAGGGGTACTCAAAGACAACAAAACAACCATTGCAAAACAAGGATATAACCATGTTAAAGCAATAAGAATGGCAATCTTCTTAAATGTCATACGTGTGTTATATTGCAGAGGACAACAGATAGCAAGATATCTGTCATAAGACATGATGGCTAAGTTTAAATATTCAACAGCTCCATAAGAGTGTACACAAAATATCTGCAAGAAACAAACTGAAGCAGAAACAGTGTGAATGTCAGAGAGAATCTGAAGCAGAAGGAACGGAAACAACCCTGAACTACCATACAGTTCATTTACAAACAGGCTGCACAGGAACATGTACATAGGTTCATGTAAGCTTCTGTTCATACAGATAACCACAATGAGCAGCAGGTTGGCACTGACAATAAAAATATATAAACACATGACAATCATAAAATATAAGTATTTCAAAGTTCCATTGTCAAAGTAGGCAGCAAGAATGAAATATGAAACCTGTGTAGAGTTTATCATGATCCTCCTGTAGGTTCATAAACATTACATTGGACATACAAAGCAATAATTGTATTAACTTTTATTAATGATTTGAAAAAAATTAACAATCATCAACTTGGATTTGTTGGACACAAAGTTGAACTTAAACATAAAGCACACATGAACATAAGTCAATGTAGTAATGCTAAACACATTGATTTATCACAGAAACAATGTAAAAAATATCCCTAAATGGAGCATTTTCCTTTTAAAATCACAATAATATTTGGGTTAAAATGAGTCTGTAACATTGTGTGAATTTGAGTGTTCACCTGTTGTCCTGCTCTACTCATAGTGTGAGTCCCTCACAACTGAGCTGATACTCTGCTCTGACTTCTTTAAAAGTTAAAGATAGAGGACAACTACAGCGCCAGTGTGACCTCATTATGTAATGCCAAACAGGAGAAAGGTCCCACTGGTTCATACTGTTTAGTTATTGTCAACAGAAAGTCAAAAATCACCCTAACCCTGAAGGAAGTGTCGGCGTCTAATGATGATAATAATAATAATAATAATAATAACAACAACAACAACAACAACAACAATAAATAAGTAAATATATATACACCGATCAGCCACAACATTAAAACCACTGACAGGTGATGTGAATAACATTGATCATCTCATCACAATGCGATGTTCTGCTGGGAAACCTTGGGTGCTGGCATTCATGTGAATGCCACTTGACACTCACCACCCATCCAAACACTGTTGTGGACCAAGTACACCCCCTCATCACAACAACACTTCCCGATGGCAGTGGCCCCCCAGCAGGACAATGTGCCCTGACACACCTCAAACACTGCTGTGTAACAGCTCGAGGAACACAATAAAGGGCCCGAGGTGTTGACCGGGCCTCCAAATTTCCCGGATCCCATCTGATCGAGCATCTGTAAGACGTGGTCTGATCCACGGAGGCCCCACCCCCCAACATACAGGACCCAGAGGACCCACTATAAAACACCCTGGTGCCAGACACCACAGGACACCCTCAGAGGTCTGAAGTCCATGTCTGCACAAGGGGAACCTTCACAATATTAGTTATGTCTTATCGGTGTGTGTATATTTATAATCCATGCACACAAGAACATTGACAACTCTTGATCGAGTTCGTGGAACGATCAAAATGCGATGCTGTAGTCACAAATAGCATCCAGTAGGCTCCAATCAGAGCACTGATGGATGAATGTGGGTCTCACCACAGGTACCAATAGAGTTCATACTTTGGCAGCTGTACAGCTCTGATATGTGTCAGACCTGCCACAATGTAAAACCATCCAAATCTAGAAGTCTAGCTCCCAAGAACAACAGTGTTGTATAGTTTGGTTTATTCTAAGATAGGTGGACAGATCATACACACTGTCTGGAAATAAGGTTGTGAAGAGCCTGAAGAAGGTTGGTACAGAACCAAATTCAATCACAGTGTCTGTAAAGGAGATGTTCACAAAATTCAAAAATGAATGGCCTACCCCGTAAGTTCAAAGCTTTACAGCCACCAACATGAGACCTCCCAAGATTCCTGTGGCCACTGCTGGTGTGATCCAGCTGTAAATAATTAGTCTTTTAGATTTCTACAGCCCAGAATCGCAGATTTGTGTCAGAACATGAGGCACATACTCAATTTAGACTGTTGATTTAAAATAAGGTAAAACTGAGAAGAACCTTAGAAAAAGAAACAGAGGAATACAATCGGTGTTGAGAATATAAAGAGTTTGCCTGGGTTTAACCACCAGGAAAAGCAGAAGAAACACAATGACAAGGGCTGCAGATGGAGGTTCAGTGGTGGAAGAAGAGGACAGGTATGCCAAGCTATAAATGTGAAATTGCAATAGAGCTTGACTAGTTGGGAGAGTATGGATGGGAGCTGGGGGGACATGTGGTATTTGGAGGGACATTGAATTGAAGGTTCTCTCTGGTTTGTCCATGGTGTCAAACAAATGTCCACATATAGAAATTGACAGATAATCCCTGAAGCATCCACTATGATGGACCTGCCAAAACCCTCATCCTGCCAATTGAGCATGAACACCATGTCCTGTTGGCCCACGAGAAAAGTTAAAGCCAAAGAACATCTCCAAAGCAGAGTCCTTCACTTCAGCTCCCTGACTTTATTTCCATCCACTACATTTTGTCCATTAGGATCCCAAATTATGTCATACGTCACATCAATATGGAAATCAAGTTTACAAAGTGCAGTCTAGCTTGGATCTTTGGGTGGTTTTGGGGTTAATTAACAAATTGGATGAGATGAGGATTTAAACCCCAATCTACATGCAAAACTTCATTACTCTGAGATTATTTTATTGTGATTAAAATCATTGAAACAAGTCTGTCATTCTAATTAACTTTAAGATTGTCATACTGGCACTGACTTGTCAAATTAGTTGTTTTCTGTTTGGTCGTTATATACGTATAAGGAAAGATCTTCATTTCAGATCTTGATAAATTGATATCTTAAAGCAGCTCAGTAAATGGACTGGAGAGGTAGGAAAGATATCAGCAAGTGTTAAAAATGAACTCAATACAAGTTAAAAAAGCCAAAAGTTAAATGAAATTTAAAAGTTTTGTACACTATACGTGATTTATGTATACACAATAGTAGCATAATAGTGATTTGTGCAATTTTTATGCAAATGTGTGCAGAAAAGAAGAATTGTAGTTGTGCAAATCTGAATGCCTCGTAGTCTGACTTGTTAACAGTTTAAGATACCAACAAAGAGATACGTGTCTGTAGTTATGTGTAATATACATAATGTTATTCAATAGAAATATGCTTATATAGGTGTCATTGTACGTTTGATTTCCTGTCTGCTAGTAAATACAATCAGCTCACACGACTTCTTCTTAAACTGTTTTTACAGCTTTAACAGGAATATTGTTGACATCATGTTCTCGGTTCACAGAGGTAAAAATGGCTGGAAAAGCTAATGTTATTGTTAAATTTTAAAACAGTACAGTGATCTACATTAGACAAAGGTTTAACTGAAGAAACGCAAACAAGAAAACCTCTTGGATGACATATTAATAGTCTGCTTTTGATAACAGACGTTTACATGTGAGACGGATTTTAGACAGTTTGAGCCCATACATTACAGGGTTGAAGAGTGGAGGACATGTAAGAAAGTATAAAGATAAAAATATTCTCAACATATTGGGAACACTGTTCATATTAAACCTACTCTGTAATATTTCAAAACAAGCCCCAAAAGAGAAGTTGAGCAGAGAAGCGAGGTGAGGTGTGCAGGTACTGACGGCTTTCTGTCTCGTCTGTTTAGAGCCGGAGAAACAAACTTTAAGGATCCTCATGTACGTGTAGAGAATTAAAAGCAAAGCACCAAGGATTGTGCCAAAAGTGGCAATGAGTCCATATATGTTGATTAAACTGGTGTCAGAGCAGGCCAACTTAACAACAGAGTGGGTAGCACAGTAAACTTTGTTGATGATGTTCCCACATAACTGTAAAGGGGTACTCAAAGACAACAAAACAACCATTGCAAAACAAGGATATAACCATGTTAAAGCAATAAGAATGGCAATCTTGTTAAATGTCATACGTGTGTTATATTGCAGAGGACAACAGATAGCAAGATATCTGTCATAAGACATGACGGCTAAGTTTAAATATTCTACACCTCCATAAGAGTGTGCACAAAATATCTGCAAGAAACAAACTGAAGCAGAAACAGTGTGAATGTCAGAGAGAATCTGAGTCAGAAGGAACGGAAACAACCCTGAACTACCATACAGTTCATTTACAAACAGGCTGCACAGGAATATGTACATAGGTTCATGTAAGCTCCTGTTCATACAGATAACCACAATGAGCAGCAGGTTGGCACTGACAATAAAAATATATAAACACATGACAATCATAAAATATAAGTATTTCAAAGTTCCATTGTCAAAGTAGGCAGCAAGAATGAAATATGAAACCTGTGTAGAGTTTATCATGATCCTCCTGTAGGTTCATAAACGTTATATTGGACATACGAAGCAATAATTGTATTAACTTTTATTAATGATTTGAAAAAAATTAACAATCATCAACTTGGATTTGTTGGACACAAAGTTGAACTTAAACATAAAGCACACATGAACATAAGTATATGTAGTAATGCTAAACACATTGATTATCACAGAAACAATGTAAAAAATATCCCTAAATGGAGCATTTTCCTTTTAAAATCACAATAATATTTGGGTTAAAATTAGTCTGTAACATTGTGTGAATTTGAGTGTTCACCTGTTGTCCTGCTCTACTCATAGTGTGAGTCCCTCACAACTGAGCTGACACTCTGCTCTGACTTCTTTAAAAGTTAAAGATAGAGGACAACTACAGCGCCAGTGAGACCTCATTATGTAATGCCAAACAGGAGAAAGGTCCCACTGGTTCATACTGTTTAGTTATTGTCAACAGAAAGTCAAAAATCTCACCCTAACCCTGAAGGAAGTGTCGGCGTCTAATGATGATGATAATAATAATAATAATAATAATAATAATAATAATAATAATAATAATAATAATAATAATAATACTACTACTACTACTACTACTACTACTACTACTACTACTACTACTACTACTAATAATAATAATAATAATAATAATAATAACAATAAATAAGTAAATAAATATACACCGATCAGCCACAACATTAAAACCACTGACAGGTGATGTGAATAACATTGATCATCTCATCACAATGCGATGTTCTGCTGGGAAACCTTGGGTGCTGGCATTCATGTGAATGCCACTTGACACCACCACCATCCAAACACTGTTGTGGACCAAGTACACCCCCTCATCACGACAACACTACCCGATGGCAGTGGCCCCCCAGCAGGACAATGTGCCCTGACACACCTCAAACACTGCTCAGGAAACAGCTCGAGGAACACAATCAAGGGCCCGAGGTGTTGACCGGGCCTCCAAATTCCCCGGATCCCATCTGATCGAGCATCTGTAAGACGGGCTGGAGCAGGTCTGATCCACGGACGCCACACCCCCCAACATACACGACCCAGAGGACCCACTATAAAACACCCTGGTGCCAGACACCACAGGACACCCTCAGAGGTCTGAAGTCCATGTCTGCACAAGGGGAACCTTCACGATATTAGTTATGCCTGATCGGTGTGTGTATATTTATAATCCACTCACACAAGAACATTGACAACTCTTGATCGAATTCGTGGAACAATCAAAATGCGATGCTGTAGTCACAAATAGCATCCAGTAGGCTCCAATCAGAGCACTGATGGATGAATGTGGGTCTCACCACAGGTACCAATAGAGTTCATACTTTGGCAGCTGTACAGCTCTGATATGTGTCAGACCTGCCATAATGTAAAACCATCCAAATCTAGAAGTCTAGCTCCCAAGAACAACAGTGTTGTATAGTTTGGTTTATTCTAAGATAGGTGGACAGATCATACACACTGTCTGGAAATAAGGTTGTGAAGAGCCTGAAGAAGGTTGGTACAGAACCAAATTCAATCACAGTGTCTGTAAAGGAGATGTTCACAAAATTCAAAAATGAATGGCCTACCCCGTAAGTTCAAAGCTTTACAGCCACCAACATGAGACCTCCCAAGATTCCTGTGGCCACTGCTGGTGTGATCCAGCTGTAAATAATTAGTCTTTTAGATTTCTACAGCCCAGAATCGCAGATTTGTGTCAGAACACGAGGCACATACTTTATTTAGACTGTTGATTTAGAATAAGGTAAAACTGAGAAGAACCTTAGAAAAAGAAACAGAGGAATACAATTGGTGTTGAGAATATTAAGAGTTTGCCTGGGTTTAACCACCAGGAAAAGCAGAAGAAACACAATGACAAGGGCTGCAGATGGAGGTTCAGTGGTGGAAAAGAGGACAGGCATGCCAAGCTATAAATGTGAAATTGCAATAGAGCTTGACTAGTGGGGAGAGTATGGATGGGAGCTGGGGGGACATGTGGTATTTGGAGGGACATTGAATTGAAGGTTCTCTCTGGTTTGTCCATGGTGTCAAACAAATGTCCACATATAGAAATTGACAGATAATCCCTGAAGCATCCACTATGATGGACCTGCCAAAACCCTCATCCTGCCAATTGAGCATGAACACCATGTCCTGTTGGCCCACGAGAAAAGTTAAAGCCAAAGAACATCTCCAAAGCAGAGTCCTTCACTTCAGCTCCCTGACTTTATTTCCGTCCACTACATTTTGTCCATTAGGATCCCAAATTATGTCATACGTCACATCAATATGGAAATCAAGTTTACAAAGTGCAGTCTAGCTTGGATCTTTGGGTGGTTTTGGGGTTAATTAACAAATTGGATGAGATGAGGATTTAAACCCCAATCTACATGCAAAACTTCATTACTCTGAGATTATTTTATTGTGATTAAAATCATTGAAACAAGTCTGTCATTCTAATTAACTTTAAGATTGTCATACTGGCACTGACTTGTCAAATTAGTTGTTTTCTGTTTGGTCGTTATATACGTATAAGGAAAGATCTTCATTTCAGATCTTGATAAATTGATATCTTAAAGCAGCTCAGTAAACGGACTGGAGAGGTAGGAAAGATATCAGCAAGTGTTAAAAATGAACTCAATGCAAGTTAAAAAAGCCAAAAGTTAAATGAAATTTAAAAGTTTTGTACACTATACGTGATTTATGTATACACAATAGTAGCATAATAGTGATTTGTGCAATTTTTATGCAAATGTGTGCAGAAAAGAAGAATTGTAGTTGTGCAAATCTGAATGCCTCGTAGTCTGACTTGTTAACAGTTTAAGATACCAACAAAGAGATACGTGTCTGTATTCAATAGAAATATGCTTATATAGGTGTCATTGTACGTTTGATTTCCTGTCTGCTAGTAAATACAATCAGCTCACACGACTTCTTCTTAAACTGTTTGTACAGCTTTAACAGGAGTATTGTTGACATCATGTTCTCGGTTCACAGAGGTAAAAATGGCTGGAAAAGCTAATGTTATTGTTAAATTTAAAACAGTACAGTGATCTACATTAGACAAAGGTTTAACTGAAGTAACGCAAACAAGAAAACCTCTTGGATGACATATTAATAGTCTGCTTTTGATAACAGACTTTTACATGTGAGACGGATTTTGGACATTTTCAGGCCATACATTACAGGGTTAAAAAGTGGCTGGCATGTAAGAAAATATAATGATAAAAAAATTCGCAGCATATTGGGTAGAGTGTTCATATCAAACCTGCTCTGTAATATTTCAAAGCTAGCCCCAAAAGAGAAGTTGAGCAGAGAAGCGAGGTGAGGCGTGCAGGTACTGACGGCTTTCTGTCTCGTCTGTTTAGAGCCGGAGAAACAAACTTTAAGGATCCTCATGTACGTGTAGAGAATTAAAAGCAAAGCACCAAGGATTGTGCCAAAAGTGGCAATGAGTCCATATATGTTGATTAAACTGGTGTCAGAGCAGGCCAACTTAACAACAGAGTGGGTAGCACAGTAAACTTTGTTGATGATGTTCCCACATAGCTGTAAGGAGGCACTCAAAGATGTTGTCACAGAAACAGCAAAAACAGCAGGCAGCCATGTTACAGCAATAAGCATGGCAATTTTTCCAGATGTCATACGTGTGTTATATTGTAGAGGATAACAGATAGCAAGATATCTGTCATAAGACATGACGGCTAAGTTTAAATATTCAACACCTCCATAAGAGTGTACACAAAATATCTGCAGGAAACAAAGAGAAGCAGAAACAGTGTGAATGTCAGAGAGAATCTGAGTCAGAAGGAACGGAAACAACCCTGAACTACCATACAGTTCATTTACAAACAGGCTGCACAGGAACATGTACATAGGTTCATGTAAGCTTCTGTTCACACAGATAACCACAATGAGCAGCAGGTTGGCACTGACAATTAAAATATATAAAGACAAAATAATCATGAAATATAAGTATTTAAACAGCCCGGTGTCAAAATAGGCAGCAAGTGTGAAATATGAGACCTGTGTAGAGTTTATCATGATCCTCACTTTGGCTCATCAGAATTCTAACAAGCTCATCAAAGTTAATTATGTTACCTTTGGTGACAGATTTTTAGAAATTTCATCAACTTAAACTCGGACTTGAACATCAAGTACACATGAACATATGTCATTGAAGTAACACTGAATAGATTAATTGTCATGGGAAGAGTTTCAACAAACACCCCTAAATGTACCATTTCCTTTTAAAAGTCAATTAAAATCTCAAAAAAAAGTTTAACTTACTAATAAAACATCCATGATATTGTCTGTGCTTGAGTTTTCACTTGTTGTCCTGCTGTAGTCGCACTGTTAGTATCTCCTAACGCAGCGGAAAGTTTGCTGACTTCTTTTCAAGACACCCATAGCAACAGTGTGACGTCATAAAAGGTCTCATTGATTGATTCTTGTGTTTAACCAATATCAGACAAAAAGAAAACTTAGTTGAACAGCTGCTGTTTGCAATTTAAGACAGTTAAGGAGGAATATGAATAAAGACAAAGGAATGGTTTTCATCATTATTGAATTATCTTGCTATCTTCCACTCTGTTGATCATGTCATCAGTAAGAGAGCGCCACCTGCTGAGCCAGTTGATAAATTAACTTTGCTGCTGTTTGTTTTTTTCTTCTTTCAATGAACTGATGCTACAGCAGCTATGCTAACCTCTCTCCCTTCTCTCGCTTGTTGCACCTAAATCATGCCTGTAGCTGCCAGTAGTTACTCAAAGGATGCTGATTTGAATGACCAATGCCTGTTCAGCCACAAGCGCATAGCTTTAGGCCTGGCAAGATGGATTTGCAAGATAACATGATTGCATGAATCCAACTGCCTAGGAAGGTAATAATTGTTCCACAGGTCTTAACAATTTTCCTTAGCTTGTTTTTGTGAATTGTTGTGTTTTGATATCTGCAAACAATGCATAAGAAAGGACAGTCTCAGTAAATAACTTATAAAACAGAGCAAGAATGGTGATTCTGCTGGGCATGTCTCCATGACGTTGCATGTGCAAAGCATTTTTTCCTCCAGTCCTGCATGCAGCTTCATGCCAGTAGTTAAAATGTTTCGGTTTTTGTCTGTTTTAAGTGTATATTGTTGTATTGTATATATTTAATTGTCTATCGTCATTTCCGACTTTGTTGTGCTGTAAAACCTCAAGTCTGCACAGGGTGTTTTATTTTGAAAATTGACTGGATGATTTATGGCATTCCAGTGTCTTACTTCCTGCCTAGCTTGATCTGCCTCATGCAAGCTTGGCACTTCTGTCTACTTCCGTCAAAAATGGACTAGGCCCATATTCTTCTTGAAGCAGGGTGGAGAGCCGTCCCGGGCCTTTATGTAGAAGGATTTGTGCTTAGCATGGTAACTTCAGGATAACCATGGGGTTTTCAGTTCTACGACTTCTTAGCGGCGACACTGTTTGCCAGTTGTCCTTCCTGAATTTGGCAGCTGCAACTGTGTGGTTTTAGTCTGGATTATGTGTTTAATTCATTCTTCTGTTTTTCTAATAGTTTGCTCTTCTTTATAAAATATTCTGCTCTGCTGCCAGCAGACTTGTCCATGTTTGTGATTGGTCAGATACTATACACACCTCCCCTTTTATGTGAACGCGCTCATGGCTAGATGTTGAAAACTGGGGTCAACTTATCAAGTTGATAACCAGCTAAGTGTGATTGCGATTGTTTGGCTTAGTGAAACCAGATAACAGAAACATATCCTGAGTATGTTGAACACGCTTCGTAGTATAGGCCAGATCCAGACGATATCTTATTCGGACCTGAACCTGTAACTGATACATTAATGAGAATTATTAAATTTTGACAGAGCAGCTCTAATTTAACCTGCACAGCCTCGATAAAGAAATGGTAAACAAGAATCATTCTGTAAGCAGAAAAGACAAAGAGTCAGTCCCTATTCGTTTACATTTGTATAGACTGATTCATCTTTTCCAAAGTGCAACAATAGTTAAAGTTTCATCATTGTATCATGGACACTGATTGCGCTCTGTCATGATGTCAGACTGTTGTGGATGTCCACCCCACTGACTGGTTTAAGAGAAGCAGAAGCAGACGTTCAGCTCAGTAAGGAAGGCCTCTGTGTGAGTCACACAGTGTCATAAATGCTGTTCTGTACCATATAATCCAAGATTTATGATTTTATATTATATTGAATTGACTGAACACTGTTTTTCTGTTTATGCTACAGATTTAACTTTAAATTATTTATTTTAACTTAAAAAAAATGTCCAATAATTATTGCAAATGTTTTGTGCTGTGCAAAACTGTATTTTGTTGTAAACCAAAAGGAGGATCATGATAAACTCTACACAGGCTTCATATTTCACACTCAGTGCCTACACTGACATCGGGCTTTTAAGATACTTATATTTCATTATCATTATGTTTATATATTGTTCAATAGTTTGTTCCAACCTGCTGCTCATTGTGGTTATCTGTATGAACAGAAGCTTACATGAACCTATGTACATGTTCCTGTGCAGCCTGTTTGTAAATGAACTGTATGGTAGTTCAGGGTTGTTTCCGTTCCTTCTGACTCAGATTCTCTCTGACATTCACACTGTTTCTGCTTCATTTTGTTTCTTGCAGGTTTATTGTTTGTACTGTTATGGAAATATAGAGTATTTGACTTTAGCCATCATGTCTTATGACAGATATCTTGCTATTTGTTATCCTCTGCAATATAACTCACGTATGACATCTAAAAAGGCTTTCACCCTCATTGTTCTAGCATGGTTATATGCCTTTCTTGAGGTTGGTGTGATGGTAGCTTTGAGCGCTCCTTTACAGCTGTGTGGGAACATCATTAACAAAGTGTTCTGTGCCAACTACTCCATTGTCAAACTGGCATGCACTGACACAACAGTAAATAACATTTATGGATTGCTTTACATGTTCACCATGATACTTGGTATTATAATTTCAATTCTTTACACTTACACAAAGATTCTTAGAGTTTGTTTTTCTGGCTCTAAAAAGACGAGACAGAAGGCTCTCAGTACCTGCACACCTCACCTCGCCTCACTGCTCAACTTTTCTTTTGGTTGTTTCTTTGAAATTGTGCAGGGCAGGTTTAATATGAAACATGTACCTTATATGTTGCGCATGTTTTTGTCATTATACTGGCTTACATGTCAACCGCTCTTCAACCCTGTAGTTTATGGACTGACTTTGACCAAAATCCGCATAATATGTAAAAGTCTTGTCTTTGGTAAAATGTAAGTTAGGGTAATATCAAGAATAATGGTGTCTATTAGGAATGTAACAATACCAAAAGTTCACGGTTCAATATTATTATGATATATACTCCCCGGTACGACATTTATCACAAAATTTAAAAAAAAGAAAAGAAAAAGATCACCTGAACAATGTCCTTTAATAGTTAATATGATGTGCACAACATTTACTTTTAATTTACAATCCGTTTTACGTTTACTTTAGTAATAGTAGTACACACTGATGAAGATCTTTTGCAGTAGAGTGCAGACTCTCAGTCAGTGAACCTAAAACATTAAAACTCTCATAAAAGTGTGATGTGACTCGACCACTCTGACCTCCTCGTCATGTGATTAAGCATTTCGTACTTTTGACTTTGTAAAGACCTCCTGCTCTTTCTTTCCTGTGTTTGTTATGTGAGGGATTCGTTCTCTGAATGCTGCTGCTGGTCTGAGTCTGTGGGCACTCCCTCAATGAACACTTTATTTCCCATCACATCTAACTGCCACACGTGGTCACTGAGTCTCTGACTGAATTGTAATGGACTGGATTATACACTGTACTCAGATTTCAACTGAGAAAAATAAAGTTATTAGTTTGACATATATGGAGTCAATGTATTTTCTACTCTGATGATACTCAGCTATATGTGCCTGTAAAAGCAGGTGATCATTCCCAAATTACTAATTAAGAGGCCTGCTTGGAAAAACTAGATGTGACATAATTTCCTGCTCCTAAATTCAGGTAAAACTGAGCTGTTAGTCACTGGCCCCACTCCAAATAGACACTAGATTGATCAAGTAACAGTAATTCTCTAAAACAACGTGATTTGTCAAATTGTCAAGAATCTTGTTGCATTTGGTCCTTCCCTCTCCTTTGATCGTAGCTCAAGGAAATCACCAAGATGCCCTTTTCCACCAATGTTGCATAGCTAAAATAAAGTATTTTATGTCCTATGATGCAGAGATCCTAATTCACACCTTTGTTTCTTCCAGACTTGATTTAAAGATTCAAGATCCAATAGAGACACTATGGTCTATCACATAATAATGGAAAAACTGTCTTAGGTTGGGGGCTCACAAACGTGAAAACATACACTAATGAAAGACTCATAGAATTACTTTAAAACACAATTTCATGAATTAATAGGAGCAGGTGTGCAAAGCTGCAGACAAAGTAGTGTCTATTTGGTCTTGTTTAAAATGGATATTGCAAGTTGTCTTTCTGACCAGAGGTGCTCTGGAGCATCTGCCTGATGGGAGTAGCTTATAGGGGGTGTGAATGGTCTGGTGGAGTGGCAGCAGACTGGAATGGTCTGAGAGTTGGACTTGCCCTTTGCTGGTAAGTTCCACTGTGTGTGATGTTTTGTTTTTAGAATTTAATTAAAACTATAAAACGACCATATCACAACAAGCTTCACTTCATCGGCTCCCTATCCGTGTCAGCTCAAGGTGCTTCTGAATACTAATGTCTGTAGTCCTTAATCCTCACATCCCATCCTGAGCTGTGTCCAGGAGATAAACAGAAGTCAGCAGGCTGCATGCACCCTTCCTCTGTAATAACCTCCCTGCTGGCATTAATAAGTGGTTCACAAGTGTTCCTGGTACCAGGGATGAGTTGCATCATGAAGAAGGGGAGGGTTCTGGGCAGACCGTATAAATCCAAATAAATACTGAGGGTTTATTCAGAACATCTGGCTGAGGCCTCTGTTTACTTCAGTGATCTTCAAGATCTTCAGTGACCAACTTTGAAGGAATCCAAGTGGGCTATGCTCAGAGCCTCCATTGCAGGCGTGGCTTCTCAAAGTTGTGACCAGAAGGTCTATGGTCCCTCTTGTAGCAGCAACTAAGAAAAGCAACTGCTGGACAGCAGCAGTGAAAGAAGTTGGAGTCCTGTGCAACTTGGTTGTCCCAAGGAACTCTTGAACCAGTATTCGGAGGCTGCAGCCTTTGTGGTCAAAACAAAAACCTTGTTTGTGAGAGTGGGATGAGTTCAGGGAGGCAATGGTGGAAGACTTTTGATTGTCCTCAAAGAACTTTGTGTACCTGTGGAGGTTATCAAACTGCTCAACCTCACTAGTAAACATGTTGATGAAAGTTCTCAGTCATCCAGGTCAGTGCTGTATTGTAGGCAACCTTCTTTGAACAGAGGAGATGGCCTACGACATTACTTATCACCCACCTACAATGCTGTACTGAGTTCCCTCCCCAGACAGCTTAACAACCATTCACACCTGGGCTCACCTAGCCCTAGCAACACACATGAATGCCCCCTGAAACATGTCCAGTTGCCTACGATGCAGCCCTTAGAAGGACTCACTAGTACAGCTTATACCAGGGTGCTGAAAAACAAGAGCAATGCAGATTTTGTCTGAGTTGTTGCACAGCTGTTTACTTTGGCCAAGATATTAGAGACGTTGTGGAAGTTTATCTATCCAGTGGGACAGTGCTTGAGGATCATGGGCTACAGGCGCCATTGCTATTGAGGTCATTTTGTCCTTGTATAACTGAACTGAGAGCTGTGACCACACTCCTGGCAAGAAAAGGGTGTTCTCATTGGGCCATTGGTTCAAAGATGCTTTGTCACCATTTCTGTTTGTGATTCACATGGATAGAACTATTAGAGGATAGAGCCTTTGTGTTGGCATTTTACTTGGTGTATTTTTATGACAATTAAAAAACATTTTGTGCCCCAATGTGAGAGATTTTTGAGCTTGAACATCCATGAGAAATTCACAAAGCAATCAAAAACTACAGATTCCTTACACTTTCCTTATCTGAAAGACTTTCTCTGGCTACTGTACAAAAAAAGGATAATGTCATGGTCTGCCAGTACTAGAATAAGGTTGGGTTCTGAGAGTCACTTCAACCAAACCTGGATGAGACACGAAGAGTTCTTCCTTTTAGTTTAAGTGTTGGTTTAAACTGACATAACTTTTTCTAGAATTGATAACAGTAAGCAGTCTGAAATACTTCTTGAAAAATTAGAAATCAATAACAAGCAGTCCCACTGATAAGGAGGTCAGACTGTTGCTGTGGGTGTTTCCCGACTTTAAAAGGTTAAAAAGAAACGGAGACAGAGTTTCAGCTCAGTTAGGAGGGACTCACACCGTTGCTACAACAGAACAGGAGATACATGGTAGGATTTATGCAGTGTCATTAACTGTGTTGCTTTTATTCCACCTCTAGTAGTTGTTAGTAGACTGACTACTGTTATGTGCTATTGCAGATGATTTACATAAGCAAAACGTATTCAAACCAGCAAATCCACCAAATGGAATTATACACACTTGGCATCTCTAGAAGGGAACTCCACTAGTAATGTAGGTTTGATCAACATTTGGCTGAAACACATGACTTAATGTCAGAATAACTCATGGATCTGCAAATCATGTTAAACACTACAACATCTTCATATTTCACCCTTGCTGCCTACTTTGACACTGCAGTTTTTAAATACTTGTATTTCCTGATTATTTTGTCTTTATATATTTTAATTGTCAGTGCCAACCTGCTGCTCATTGTGGTTATCTGTGTGAACAGGAGCTTACATGAACCTATGTACATGTTCCTGTGCAGCCTGTTTGTAAATGAACTGTATGGTAGTTCAGGGTTGTTTCCGTTCCTTCTGCTTCAGGTTCTCTCTGACATTCACACTGTTTCTGCTTCATTTTGTTTCCTGCAGATTTTCTGTGTGTACACTTATGCAAGTATAGAATTTAGTAATTTAGCTGTCATGTCTTATGACAGATATCTTGCTATCTGCTGTCCTCTACAGTATAACACACGCATGACATCAAACAAGATTACTATTCTTATTGCTCTAACATGGTTATATCCATTTCTTGCTATTTTTATTTTGATATCTTTAAGTGCCTCTTTACAGCTGTGTGGGAACACCATTAACAAAGTGTACTGTGACAACTACTCTATTGTCAGATTGGCATGCTCTAACACAACAGTAAATAACATCTATGGAATAGTTTACACTTTTACATTCATTATTATTGTTCTTGCAATATTTTACACATATATAAAGATTCTTATAGTTTGTTTCTGTGGCTCTAAACAGACGAGACAGAAAGCCGTCAGTACCTGCACACCTCACCTCGCTTCTCTGCTCAACTTCTCTTGTGGGTGTTTCTTTGAAATAGTACAAAACAGGTTTAATATGAAACATGTACCTCATATGTTACGCATCTTTTTATCATTATACTGGCTGACATGTCAACCGCTCTTCAATCCTGTACTCTATGGACTGAATATAACCAAAATTCGCATTACATGTAAAAATATTGTGTTTGGTAAAATGTAACTTTTTACAATCTGCTTGGATCGATTTACCTTATAACACTTAATATTTACTTAATGTTATAGTATTTATATTTTATTTATCAAACATTAACGTCGTTTTTTCCAGAGAGTAATTGTCCTTCTGGTCCAGCTGTCTAAAGACGACACCTTTTGCATTGCAGGTCTGTCCAGAATGATCCCACCTCTGTTGCTCTTGTTGAGGTTTTAACTCTTTCCTTTTAACAGCTTTTGTAGAGTTTTTCTTATCTGAATTGAGTGTTTAAGGATAGAGGATGTCATATGTGTCACAGCGTGTAAAGACCACGAGAGAAATTAATGATTTGCGTGTAAGCTACAAATGAGTAAATTCTAAAAACAAATCCTCGGCTTCTAAAATTATTAAAATATCTGAAGAAAAGGATGCTGTGACACGTAGACACAGCAGCATCAACAGTAAGGCTGTCTGTATGTGTTCATTTATTGAAAAATATGTAAAGAAATGATGTAAATCTCTTAAATAAATTCTGACCACTAATGCTGTGTTAGAGTCCTGTTTAAAGGCCTGTAAATTGGCAAAGTCTATAAACTTAAACTCAAATGAAGGACTGTTGTATTTAATGTTATTTTGCACACAGCTATCTGTGCTATATGAGCTATCGTTTTTTGTTATTGTGCTCTGCATCTGAAGCACCTAAAGATCAGACAATGAAGAACTTATTCTACCTTGTTGGCTTTGGTCAGCTCAAAGAGAGATTAGATTAGAACAAAGATCGGAACAAATGGTTATTTAACGGCATGTTACCGTTATGGAGTTATGGAGGCAAGTGAATGGCTGGGAGGCAGTGTGCTGAGCGAACAGTGAAGAGTGGTGGACCAGGGAGGATTTAATAAAAGCAACATGAGGAATCACAGAAGTAGTGTTAACTTGTAGGGTTAGTGCTATGTTGGCAAACTGGACAATCTACTGTGTGAGGAACCAGGCTTGATGTACTGAAGGGTTGATGGGATGATGAAGTGCAGGTAAGCTGCTTGGAACAGGTGTGTCAGCTGAACAGCAATTAGGGAGCTGGAAGGAGAGCAGCGCCACACCCACAACACAGACATACAAACAAAGAGAAACAGATGGGGGAATACAAGCGACACCAGGGCAGTGAAGAAATACCAGAAACTCATGGATTACCCCCCCATGAAGAAAGCCAAACTTTAAGACCTGGTTGGTATTCTGGTGCCGGGGTCTGGTGCCGGGCATCGATATGTCGGTTGTGGTCTGCAGAGTGAAGCAGAGCAGAGCGGTCGTCACTCTAAATCTCACGGCAACTGCAAAGGTGCATTTGGACTGAGGCCAACCTCAAGTTCATCCCCAAGTGATGACTGATCCCGAGGAGGCCTCAAAAGAGGACAATCAGTGGTCGTGGTGGTCAGGGAGATAAGAAAATGTTGTTGGACGTCAAAAAGTCTTGGTAACTGTCTCTGTTGGGCCAGCAGTAGTCTGTCTGTTGAGGAGGGACAGAGTGCGGTTCACTTCTGGATGGCAAGCAAAGCAGAAACCATGCACCAGCTGGAGAACCGGAGAACAAGCTGAGTCAGAAACAAAAAGACAATTAGGTGAACCATTACCTGGGTCCGTTTGTTTATGTTGAGCCTCTCTTGCAACAGAATCCATCTCTCAGGAAACTTCTGCACACATAGAAGGGAGGATGGTGTCCTGGCGGGAGGGAGACTTCTCATGTACACAGGCAAGAGAGCATCTGGTTTAGCATTTCTTGAACAAGGACTGTCAGTGAGGGTGAAGTTACCTACCAAAAAACACAGCCCACCAGCTTGACTGGAGTTCAGCCATTTGGGTCTAGAATGGAGCACTGACACGGTACTGCCCCAACACCAGTGTGAGAAACATCCACCTCAACAATAAACTAATGAGTTGTACGAAGATGGGGACGGAGGTGAAGGCACTTTCTAACACTGAAAAAAAAGGGAATTCAGAGGTCCAGGAAAATGGAGTGGAGGACGAAGTGAGTTTGGTGAGGGGCACAGCAACCCAGCTGGAGTTCCTCATGAAATGCTGATTTAAGCTGGATCAAGTGAAACCCAATATCACTGTAGTTGTTTATGTGTGGTGGGTTTTGGCTACTCAGCCAATGGATCTGATTTAAACTGGATGATCATCTCCAACACAATCATGTCTCCCATGTCCACCAGGTCCTCCAAAGGCTTTTGGAGAAAAAATCTGCTTGAAGGCTCAGAAGTGCAAATTTCACACCAGTACTGTTTCCTGGGCAACACAAACGCATATGGATTGAGAAAATTTCCCAAAGCTTGAAAAACATCAGGAAATGACTGTTTAATACATTCCCTTCAGAAAAAAAAGTAATTCAATCTATTCATGCACCCTTTTGTAAATCCTAGCACCATAATTTAGCGCTTCTTGGCATTTAGGACAGAGTTGTTGGCCTTAAGGTGACCCCTGTGTTATTAGCTGACCTTAATGTCCCATCCTGTAAAAGGGCCTTGAGGTGCCCAACAGAGACCCAGCCTCCACTTGTATGTGAGAAGTTGTTGTGACTGCTGCTGTGGGTGTATCCTGTATAGTGATGTTTGAAAAGAAGCAGAAGCAGAGTTTCAGCTCAGTTAGGAGGAAGTCACCGGTTGACAACCTGAAGCTTACCTGTCACATTTGTTTTTACAATTTACAATTGTTTAACAATTTTTCATCCAGATCAAAAAGGAAATACTCATTTCAAATGGTTCATGCAGTGTAAATGTTCTGTGAACCAACAGGATGATGATGATAAACTCAACAAAATTGTCATATTTCACTCTGAGTGCCTACTTTGACGCTGGGCTTTTTGAGTACTTATCTTTCATGATTATTCTGTCATTATATATTTTAACTGTTTGTGCTAATATTTTGCTCATTGTGGTTATCTGTATGAACAGAAGCTTACATGAGCCCATGTACATTCTTCTGTGCAGTCTGTTTGTAAATGAACTGTATGGTAGTTCAGGGTTGTTTCCACTCCTTCTGGTTCAGATTCTCTCTGACATTCACACTGTTTCTGTTCCTTTTTGCTTCCTGCAGATTTTCTGTGTGTACACATATGCAAATGTGGAGTTTTGTAATTTAGCAGTCATGTCTTATGACAGATATCTTGCTATTTGTTGCCCTCTACAGTACAACATGCATATGAATCACAACAAGACAGCCATACTTATCACTCTAACATGGTTATACCCTTTTCTTGCAATCACTGTTTTGATATCTTTAAGTGCCTCTTTACAGCTGTGTGGAAATGTCATTAACAAAGTGTACTGTGACAACTACTCTGTTGTCAAACTAGCATGTTTTGACACCACAGTCAATAATGTCTATGGAATAGCTTACACAATTGCAACAATTTGTGTTGTAATTTTAATTTTTTACACATATATAAAGATTCTTAGAGTTTGTTTTTCTGGCTCTAAACAGGCGAGACAGAAAGCTCTCAGTACCTGCTCACCTCACCTCGCTTCCCTGCTCAACTTTTCTTGTGGGTGTTTCTTTGAAATTGTACAGAGCAGGTTTAATATGAAGCATGTACCTCATATCTTGCGCATCTTTTTATCATTATACTGGCTGACATGTCAACCGCTCTTCAATCCTGTACTGTATGGACTGAACTTGACCAAAATTCGCATCATGTGTAAAAATCTTGTTTTTGGTCAAAAGTGAGCTCATGATGTTTAAAATCTCATATTTCCTCTTTTTCTGTAGTATGAGAAAAGCTGCATGAAAATATATGTTTTGGCAGTCTGTGGCAAGTGTTGACAACATTGTTAAAAACAAGTTAAAAGTAGAATACATAAAAAAATAAAAAAATAATATAAAAGAAAGGTGTTTGTGCTGAATAGTCTTTAAATCGCTAAGATTCACTTTAATGGTTCTAATGGTGACTTTTTTGATGTTTAAAGACCATTGAGCTATTGAGAACGGAAAACAATTCCAATCCTGATTATTGAAATTTTACTTAGTTACTCAGTTTTATAAGTGGTAAAACAAGTGTGGGGTCTTTCTTAGAACTTCATACATGTAGATTAAGGCCCTTTGATGAAACTGGTTGAATAAAGTGCAGACTCTTCCAGTGACTAAATGTAGCAATGTTCTACCTTTTTAAAATCATCATCTTCAGAAATGAGTTTAATTCAAAGAGCGTTTTGTGACTTTATTCATAATTAGAATCATTCAATAAAATTTAACTTTTTTGATCCCTCACTGGGGAAATTCACTTGTTGCAGCAGCTCAAGAGTCGGAAGCAAAGGGGAGAAAAGTGATAAATAAAAAAGAAACAAAATAAAAGAAGACAACGATAGAATAATTGAAAAATAAAATAAAATAATGACTATAAACCCTCTTTTTTCCTTTCACATATACAGATATGACAAAGCATAACGGACATCTTAATAAGTAAGGGAGTAAAAAGTGAAGCAAAGTGAGTTAACTGTGAGTCGAGTGAAGTTTTGTAAATTAAAATGAAGTGAATTTAATTGAAGAAAAGTGAGCATTTTTAGGATTCCTGGGGTTGAAGCAATGCAAAGTGTAGTAATATCATCGATGGAAAGTGATTTATAGAAAAGAAAAAATGAATGAAGGAATGTGAAATGAACTTAAGTGACATTAAGTAAACTTACTAACATGGGTTAGGAGTCAGACTCCAAACTGGACCCAATTCCCTATTAATGTTGGGTAAACCACACCAGTGAAAAATATGACATTGGTGAGGCAGAGATTACACATGAAGAATCACTAAAATGCACAACTCAGAAAGTATTTGGAATACAGCCCCATGAATATAATCAAGGTTATTACATTTTTTTTTCAAGAAATTTCATGAAAAGAATTTCAGAATTATTTGGAACAATCCATGCTGATATGTTATAAGAAATAATTCTTACTTTTATTTAATAAAGTGTATGTGTTTTTTCAGACATCAGTTAGATGTGTCCTTTGTTGATGAAGTCACTGCTGATGTGCTCATCATCTGACTTGTAGAGTTTAAAAGAAGCAGCATTTACGCTCAGTTAAGGAGGAGTCTTACCAGCACAGCAGAATGCAGAAATACACAAAATGTAAACTGTGTTCTTTAACATTATATTGACTTTAAAGTATGGAATTGTAATTTTAGATAATCTATCTTGGTTTTGTAAGAACTGTTTTTTTTTAGTTTTTTTTTTTTTACTGTTCACAGACTGAAATGCTTGTGCGTCAATGTGGTGAGTTCAATATTAGCAATTTTGACATTTAAACGATTTAAATTTCTACACGTCTACTTAAAAATGAAACATTGCAAAATGTTCACCCTGTGCAAATTAATTGTTGTGTTGTGAACCAAAAAGACAATCATGATGAACTCTTCAAAGGTTTCATATTTCACTTTTGGTGCCTACTTTGATATTGGCCTTTTTAAATACTTATTTTTCTTGATTTTTATGTGTTTTTATATTTTAATCATTTGTGTCAACCTGCTGCTCATTGTGGTTATCTGTATGAACAGAAGCTTACATGAACCTATGTACATGTTCCTGTGCAGCCTGTTTGTAAATGAACTGTATGGTAGTTCAGGGTTGTTTCCGTTCCTTCTGACTCAGATTCTCTCTGACATTCACACTGTTTCTGCTTCTCTTTGTTACCTGCAGATTTTCGTTTTGTATACGTATGTCAACGTACAGTTTTATAATTTAGCCGTCATGTCTTATGACAGATATCTTGCTATCTGTTATCCTCTGCAATATAACACACGTATGACATCTAACAAGGTTGCCGTGCTTATTGCTCTGACATGGTTTTTCCCTCTTCTTGCAATTATTGTCATGATATCACTGAATGCCTCTTTACAGCTTTGTGACAACATTGTTGACGGAGTGTACTGTAACAACTACTCTGTTGTAAAATTGGCATGCTATGACACTACAGTCAATAATTTGTATGGATTAATTTACACATTCATAGTCTTATTTGGTCTTACAGTACTAATCCTTTACACTTATACAAAGATTTTTAAAGTGTGTTTATGGGGCTCTAAACAGACGAGACAGAAAGCCGTCAGTACCTGCACACCTCACCTCGCTTCTCTGCTCAACTTCTCTTGTGGGTGTTTCCTTGAAATAGTACAGAGCAGGTTTGATATGAGCAGTGCACCCATTATATTGCGCATTTTTTTATCTTTATACTTTATCATTTGCCAACCGCTCTACAACCCTTTACTATATGGAATGAATTTGACAAAAATCCACATCATATGTAAAAGTATTTTGTTTGGGAAAATGTAATGTAATAACATGTAGTTTTTTTCTGTCAGCTTCAGTGACATAAAAATATTCTAAAATAACTGTGAGGTTTGGTTTGGCATGTTGGTTATGGGTTATAAATGTAAGAATTCTAAGCCTTAAAAATAAATATCTAAACAAAGGTTTGTTTGAAGGTTTGAATTATTGAATGACCAATGGTCAAATGTGTCATTTGTTAAATAATTAATCAGAATCAGAATGACAATAAAGGCATTCTGATTAATGTCTCACATATTGTTGTGTATGTAGTTGTATGTAGTAGACCTCTTAGTGTGTTACAACAGCAATACTACAAATTCTGTCCCTACTATAAATACCATATCACTAAACCTTTCTATTTTCACAAGTTATAAAAAGTATAAAGTTGCTATTTTAACAGTAGTAGGAGCAGCAACACACTGTGATGAAAGTCCTGTACTGAAACACAGTATAATATACAGTATATCAATCTACGTTGTGCATAGTGTGCATGGAGATCAGAAAACATCATGAAGACATCAAACTCCAGCAACAACATGTTTATCAAAACAAGTTGGTCTGATGATAAAGTTGTTTCTAATAAAACACCTCGTTGACCTTTTAACAATATCATCCTAAAAGAAATAGTGTAGGTTACAGTCCTTTTCTTAGTGTGTGTGTGTGTGTTGCTGTTAACTGTGTAACTTGAAACTGAACAACCGAAAATGAAAATTCAACTACGCAGTGATGACAGCTTGAAATGCAATCACTGAACTTTTAATAATTTCAGGTTCTCCTCACAAAGGAGTATAGTCACATAAAAGCATGGTTTACTGAAAAGTACTTTTCTGCTGTCATATGTAAAATGCAAGTCCTTATTTATCCCAACAGAATTTTAAAATGTGCATTAAGGTATCTATACACGAATCACTAAAACGAAATCACAATATTTGGGATGATTATTTGTGTTATGTGGTTGTATAACTATATATTGTAGGCCGTATCTTAAAAGGTTTGAAATGGCTTTACTGCAGATAATAACAAAAGCAAATGAAAACTGAAAATAAGAGAAAACATAGAAATCGCAAAACAACAGTGGATGAAATAAGGTAAGAAAACAAGACAGTAAAATGCAAGAGTGGGATGACACTGTAAAACTCAACAACATATTGATAGTCATTCATGCTTTTCTATAAAATAAAGTTTTATGGAGGGATTTAAAATGTGCAAATGAGCTGACCTGTCTGATCTCAGTAGGCAGTATTCCCCATTCTGGGTGCTATAACAGTAAGGCCTTTGGTCACAAGTCAGGACTAAGGAACTACCAGCAAGGATGAATACAGAAAACTAAAGGAATGCCCAAACACATATGAGGTCAATACACCCATGAATTTGGAGAAAGGCCATTTAACATTTTAAAAGTGATCAGTTGAATTTTAAAATCAATACAGAAGATCAAGATTATTTTTTTCAGTAACAATTGAATAATTGCATTTTTAAAAAACAAATGAGAAACACTGTCTGAAGTGTGAGAAGCTTAACTTAGAGAGGAGTACAGAGTACTGACCGTGAGCTTTATCACATGATGCAGTTACAATTCAACATTCAGTTCAGTTCAGATGTGATCAAGTCTGAAAATATGGTCACAATCTCCCTTGTGTTCCTGAGTTATGGCATTGAATAAGGGCCAAATAAGTGTTTTTGCAGAACTTTATGATGTCACAGTGGAGTTGACCTTTGACCTTTTGGATATACATTTCCATTTTATTCAATTAGACATTCATGTGAAATTTTGTCATGATTAACGTATCAATCCTTTGGTTATGGCCAAAAATGTGTTTTGTGAGGTCACAGTCACTGTGACCATTGCCCATCAAATTTTCAGTTCTTCCTTAAGTTCAAGTGGACATTTGTGCCACATCTTCAGAAAGATTTCCTCCAGGAGGAGATGTGTCTGCCCATCTGAACTGTCTGGTGTCTGTTTTTGATGAAGTCTGATATCCTGAAGACTGAGTGGAGGGCAGTGGATATGGTATCCTCTGAAAGCATACTGGTCCAGGCTGGATTGGACCAGGCAATGATAACATCAACTTGCTGATTGGCACAGGTTTTCAGTACATGGCTAGGGTTGTTATCAGGCCAGGCAGCTTTACTCAATGTCACTCTCCCATCCACTGTGGATACTGACAGTGGCTGTTCCTCTAAAGCTGGAACAGACTTTACAGCTGACACTTTGTGGTACGGATCAATGCGACCATAAAATGAATTCAGCTCATCTGGTAACATGACCTCACACATGATGGAGGTTCTGGTTCTGTAATGTTTTGGATCGCCTGCCACAAATCTCTTGTATTGTTGATGTTAAGGTCTGTCACCAGTCTCTGCTTTTCCTCTTTAACACCAGCTCTCAGTCTTGCTCTAAAGCAGCTTTTTCGGCTCTTGATAGATTCAGTAAACACAATAATCATCTAGAATGGTGTTGGTGAGATCTCATGTGGTATTATATTTAAGTCTGAGATGATAATTAATTGACCATTCATAGCAACTGGTAACACAGATTTGGCAGAAGAAGTTCTGTTCTTTGTGGGAGCTCCCAAAGAATCTGTGCTGCAACAGGGATGTTGTTGCAGAACTAATCCCCCCTCAAAGGTGCAGTAAGGGATCCTGGAGAAAGTGAGTTGATAGTTGAGTCTCATTTGGCGAAAATGAGACTCATTAATTGGTTGTTGGTGTTACGTTGGAGGACCAACAATCAATTGTGTACTAACCCTAGGTGTAAGTACTTGGCGACCTGGGAATGAGACTATCAACTATTCTTTCAGAATCACCTACTGCACCTTCAGTAAACACTCACATGAATCTTAGATCTAAGTAAAATCTAAATTATTGCAAGGATAGTACATCAGGAGGAGGAGGTCAGGTGCTGTAGGGAATGCAGAAATGGTCAACATTGACAAGAAAGTAACAGCTGGTACAGTCAGCCAGTAGCCAACCAGCTGATGCAGACATGCCTTCAGTGATCTTCCTGAACTAATGCAGTCTTCCATACATTCAACTACACTGTCTCAACTTTTGTAATGCACAGTTGTTAAAAGTTGAAAAACCAATTACATCGGCAGCAATAACTGACTTAATGGAAGAGTTTCCACTTTAAAGTGGTCACTTTGTTTTCTGCATTAAGGTTTAAAACCCTACTGAATGACTTAATTTAGGTCATCTCTCTGTAGCAACTGAATGACAACTTAACAACGTAAACATTCAAATAAATTTGAGGGAGAAATTTATTTTGTTCTGACTTATTAATAAAAGTATTCACATTTAATAAACAATCATTGTTATTGTTGACACGTCAATGCTTCCATCTTTTCAGGATATTTTATATGAGAGTAAAACATAATATACAGTATTACATGATATTACAGTACTTTACATTTTACCAAAGACAAGACGTTTACATAATGTACGTATTTTTGACATTTTCAGTCCATAAAGTACAGGGTTAAAGAGCGGTTGGCAAGTAAGAAAGTATAATGACAAAACAATCCGCAACATGTGTGGTACACTGTTCATATTAAATCTGCTTTGTAAAACTTCAAAGAAACAACCAAAAGAGAAGTTGAGCAGAGAAGCGAGGTGAGGTGAGCAGGTGCTGACGGCTTTCTGTCTCGTCTGTTTAGAGCCGGAGAAACAAACTATAAGAATCTTTAAATAACTATAAAAAATTAAAGTTAAAACGCTAACTATTATGGTAAATGTGTAAACAAGTCCATAAATGTTGTTGACTGTAGTGTCGGAGCAGGCCAGTTTGATGATAGAGAAGTTGTCACAGTACACTTTGTTAATGATGCTCCCACACAGCTGTAAAGGAGCGCTCAAAGCTACCATCACAGCAACTTCAATAAATGGGTACAACCATACCAAAGCAATAAGCATGGAAACCTTTTGAGATGTCATGCGTGTGTTATATTGTAGAGGATAACAGATAGCAAGATATCTGTCATAAGACATGACGGATAAGTTACAAAATTGAACGTTTGCATATGTATACAGACAGTAAATCTGCAGGAAACAAAGAGAAGCAGAAACAGTGTGAATGTCAGAGAGAATCTGAGTCAGAAGGAACGGAAACAACCCTGAACTACCAAACAGTTCATTTACAAACAGGCTGCACAGGAACATGTACATAGGTTCATGTAAGCTCCTGTTCATACAGATAACCACAATGAGCAGCAGGTTGGAGCAAATGATTAAAATGTATAATAACATAACAATTATGAAAAGTAAATACCTGAAAATCCCAGTGTCACAGTAGGCAGCAAGTGTGAAATAAGAAACACGTGTAGAGTTTACCATGATTCTGCTTTTAGTTCACAGCACATCAGTTTTAATAATGTGATTAAGAATCAAAAGTATCCTTATTTTAGACAAACAGCACTTTCAATACATAAAGAATATACAACAAATCATCAAGCAGTTACATTTCAATAAAAAACTCTTGTGAAAAAATCAACTAAACTTATTAAACAATTATGAAAGTCGGTGTAATGCGTCGCTGGTAGTTTATTTACACAGTTTGACACTGTATGAATCCCAAAGATTACCTGCACCACGTCCCTCCTCACTGAGATGAAAGTCTGCTTCAGCTTCTTTTAAAGTTTCCACAACAGCAGTAATGATGTCAGACTGCTGTCAGCATTATTCCAGCTCTGCACGCTGTTTTCACATGTTAACTACTTTTGCCCTGCACCTCTTTCCTGCCCCCCCCCCTTCTCGTCCCCGGATTCATAGTCCTGGTCAGAGCCGCTGTAAATTACCTTCATATATTATCCCCTGTCTTCAAACTGGCCTCTGTCAGTGTCAGAGGCTGTGTTCAGTCCCAGTCAGATGTCCAGCTCCTTTCACTGGGGGGCTTCTGAGGCCCGTTGCCTGGACTGCTCCCGTGATTCAAGGTCGCAGTCCATGCAGACACAAGTCAGGTACTGTGATCACATAGGTGCAAGGCCAAAGACCAAATTAGTTTTAGATGTGATGGAGCTATAATAATGCTACACAGAATCAACATTAGGTTCAACAAAGTGAAAACTAGTGGAGATATTAATGTTTGAAGTTAAAAAAATGATTTATTTTGATTAATTTGATGAATGTAAACACTCTGCAGCAACTGTTTAAATGAATACATGTTGTAAATGATCCTTTGGGTTTCTTGGATGTTCAGGACACATTTCAACACAATGCAGTAAAAAATAAGCAGTTGGTGAGAATGAGAATACAAAGAATCACTAAAATTATGACATTTAGCTCAGAAATTCACAGCTAAAAACGTATTTGAAGTACAGCTGTAGGATTTCACAAGATGCCATAAATTTAATATGAGTTTTTGTATAATTTGTTTTCCAAAAAATTTAAGACATGAACTCGGAGGTCCTTTGTGAGTTGGTATGGAACGACTCATCACAGATAAACAATATTTACTCGAAAAATCATTGATTGTAATCAGCCTGTGATTGGTTTAAATACTACTTACAACTTAAAAGAAATGGTAACATTTCCTACAGTAGTAAGTGGCCTAAATTTTACTTGACACTGGCAAAATGATAAGAGAACTTTATAAAGTATCTTACAAAAGATTTTTTCAGTGTAGTTTATAACTTATCAAAGACAAGACGTTTACATAATGTACGAATTTCTGACATTTTCAGTCCATAAAGTACAGGGTTAAAGAGCGGGTGGCGAGTGAGAAAGTATAATGACAAAACAATGTGCAACATGTGTGGTACACTGTTCATATTAAATCTGCTTCGTAAAACTTCAATAAAACAACCAAAAGAGAAGTTGAGCAGAGAAGCGAGGTGAGGTGTGCAGGTGCTGACGGCTTTCTGTCTCGTCTGTTTAGAGCCGGAGAAACACACTATAAGGATCCTCATGTACGTGTAGAGAATTATTATAATTATAAGAGAGAAGATGACTGTAAACATGTAAACAAGTCCATAAATGTTGTTGACTGTAGTGTCGGAGCAGGCCAGTTTGATGATAGAGAAGTTGTCACAGTGCACTTTGTTAATGACGCTCCCACACAGCTGTAAAGGAGCGCTCAAAGCTACAACTTCAATAAATGGGTACAACCAAAGCTTAGGGTTAAATAACATCAGGACTGTTTCTCGTTCCTCTCCCTCTCCTCCTTTGTCCTCTTATCAGCTGATAAGGGACATTTACTGTTTTGCAGCCAATCGTATCTTTGCTATTCTCCTCTCTTGCTGTCAGCTGTGTGTTATACTTTGCTTCATGGAAAATTGCACTCACTGTAAAACTTTATGGACGTGTTTTCACTGTAATATCATTAGTGATATATCTTTTGTGAATCAGAGATACTCCATATGATGTTAACCTCTTAAGTAACATTACATTAGCTCATCATTACCCTGTATTTATTAAACAGCCTGCTCGGTAATATCCATCAACCTTTACAGGTGTTGAGCCAGGTAACACCATAAAGTCAACAATGAATTCTGCTCAAGAATACTTTAATTTAGCTTTGTACAACAGTGACATAATGACTACGTGCTTAAACTATTTTGAGAATGTTTCAATTTTCATATAAGAAATACATGTCTTATATTTTAGTTGATATTTTTGGCCTTTTATTGTGCAGAGGAGTGTGTGTTGATACACTTCAAAACATACACAGGCTTTTAATTTTAGACTCTCTTCCTAAGTCATATTCATTACTAACTTCATTAATTATTAAATATGTGACTGTAATTATATTTCAGTACACCACATTACATATTATCCAGTCAAACATTGTCAGGAATGTTACATTTTCCATCTTTTTCTAAAATATGCAAATATTTCAATGCAAAATATAAATGATTCATTGCTGCTTTTTTACGTTAATGTCAGATCTCTGTGAGCAGTCAACATTTTATAACAGCAGAGAATTTTACATGTATTTCGTATTTTGGACATTTGCAGTCCGTACATGATCGGATTCAAAAGTGGCTGAATGATGAAAAGATACAGAGACAGAATGATTCGCAGCACACTGGGTACACTGTTCATATCAAGTCTAGTGTGAATTATTTCAAAGAAACACCCAAAAGAAAAGTTCAGAAGAGACACAAGGTGAGGTGTGCAGGTGCTGACGGCTTTCTGTCTGGTCTGTTTGGAGCCAGAAAAACAAACATGAAAAATTTTCATGTAAGAGAAAATGATTGGAAACAGAGGGAGGATGACAGAGAGAACAACAGCAAACAATCCATAGATGTTATTCACTTTAGTGTCCGAACAGGCCATCTTGATAATTAGGTAGTTACGACAGTACAAACTGTGTATAATGTTTCCACACAGTGTCAAACGTAATGCTAAGGATAAAGTAATGAAGAATTTCACAAACGAATACAACCATATCACAATTATAAATATAAACACCTTGTTTAATGTCATACGTGTGTTATACTGCAGAGGACAGCAGATAGCAAGATATCTGTCATAAGACATGACGACTAAATTACATAATTCTATATTTGCATAAGTGTACAAACAGTAAATCTGCAGGAAACAAAATGAAGCAGAAACAGTGTGAATGTCAGAGAGAATCTGAGTCAGAAGGAACGGAAACAACCCTGAACTACCATACAGTTCATTTACAAACAGGCTGCACAGGAACATGTACATAGGTTCATGTAAGCTCCTGTTCATACAGATAACCACAATGAGAGATGTGTTGGCAATAAGAATAACAACATAAAGCAAAGCTGTTAACATAAAGTATAAATATCTTACGTTTCCAACCTGCAAATAAGCTCCAAGAATAAAATAAGATAAAGTTGATGAAGTTGAATTCAACATCATTCTTTAAAAGGGACCTAATTATTATTAAAATGTCCTCTTTTATATCCCAAAAATTAACAAATTAGCAGTTTGCTTCAAAGACATCTTTTAAAAAAGCAATAACATTGTAATACTTCTGGCTTTTTCCTTTAAAATGATCGACATGACAAAGGTTTAAAGAAGACAAACATGCCTGTTGCATGTGTCACCTGCTGGTGCTGCTGCTTTATATTCACACCAGCGAGCCAGCCCCACCTTATCATCAACGCCCAATACCTGTTTATTGACCAACATGTTAATGATTGATTTACTGTATTAGCAACGTCAAACAAATTCTTCTTTTTTATTTTTTATTTAGTGATGCAAGACATAACAATTGAGACAAGAGAAGACGCAGCTAGAGAAGAGAAAAAATCTCATTTCTCATTTCTATTTCTCAACCTTTTTTTTTTTTTTTTTTTACCCCTTTTTCACTTTTTCCTGCCCAGACGTCATTATCAGCTCAACAGCATCGTTTGTCTTTGACTTGTCTGCTACAAATCGTTGTTGAAACTGAAATCTCTTAAATGGTCTGAAAACGCTGTGGTTAAAAGGAATAACCAAATAAAGCAACATTACTGTATTTAACTATTTTACCTTAAAATAACAGTTTCAAAATCATTTTAATTCTACGTTGACTCATGATAGTGTCTGTCTCAGCTGCTCCACCCGACTGTTGCATTTTCCTGAACTATGAACTTCATGTGAGCGGGTAGGATCACAGTGCATAATGCTTTCTGCAGTACATCACTGCATTAGCTGTCTGTGGTGTGCGTGCGTCTAGCCTCCAGATAGGTCTTAAAGAGGTCTACAGACAACAGAACACAGTGTTAGGAGGACAGTAAAATGTTAACAAAAAGGCTCGAGTGCAGAATTGTTTTATTCCTGCTAATTGGTAAAGTTTGGGCTGTTGCTTGCAAACTCAGCGACATGAATCAGTTTTAAGTCTCTCAACCAGAGAAGATCCCCTTCAAGGCTGACGACTGGCCGAAGTGAAAGATTTTGCATTACATCTGGATTATAAACTCAAGTGGATAAAAAACAGGTGTTGATCACACACTGACCTACACCATGGGAGAGGAGGCAGAGGACATACTGGTCTCCCTCCACCTAAGCCTCGAGGAAGTAGTTAAAAGAAAGTTTGACGGTCACTTTGTGGCGAGGAGAAACGTGATCTTTGAGAGGTCAAAGCAATGAGCGAGTTGGCTGAGGAAATGGGTGAGCGACAGATTTTTCGTGGGTCTGAGTGATAAATGTAAAGCTAAACACTAAAGAAGCAACAAGGAATGCTTATGACTAATTTTAGTGGATGTCTCCAACAAGAAGCTCAACAACCGGCACACGCAGCAGTGCGACAGCAAGCATCCAAAGCAGAAAGATACCAAAGATAGCAAAAAATGTGGAGACACAGAGGACATAGTCTGCCACAAAGTCCAGCAAAGGGAGACTGTGTGCAATCACTGCAAACAAAAGGGACATTATACGAGAGTTTTCTAAACAAAAAATTGTTCTGAAGTAAACATAGCTCCAGTGATTGAGGACACTGAAGACAGAAGTACATTCCTTGGCTCTCTGTCAGCTGACGTAGAGGCCACTACATGGATGACAGACGCAGTGTTCAAATTAAACACTGTGATGGATGTTACCACAGTCCCAGTTCAACTGGAGCCAGTTGGGACACCTCTGAAGGCCAAAAAGGCAAAGAACTGGTGTTGGCCGGGCCGTCGAGGTAGAACAAGGAGCAGGTGTCAGCCAGACCACCGATGGGAAACAGAAGCACATTTCAGCTGACCAGGAGGGGCGTCTGCCGGGACCCACAACACGCAAACAGACAGGACTGTGGGTGTCCAGCATCAGAATAGAGAGGATGTCGACAGGGGCCATCAACTGGGCGGCAGAGAGGCACAACATTAGCAGGAACCATACTTCCTTTGGGGTGACTCCAGGGTATCTGACAGGGAAATGGTTGGTGGCTCTGTGTTAAACCACTGTTCAACTGGCTGAAGACAGTGTGGTTCTAGAGCAAGGTCTAATAGGAAAGACACCAGGGAGCTAGATGATGTGATCAGCTCCTCAGAAGTCTTGTCTTCTCGTGGGGGCCTCCTTCAACTGAGTCTTCATTAACCGGGCCCCCCTAGAAAGGGTCCAGGGGATCATCAGATTAAGAACTGGCTGGAGGCTAGCAGGTTGGTGGTTAGCTAAATTAGGGCAGGACGGCTGCAGACAAACCCGAGCTTAACTGGCAGGGATGCAACCTTGTTGCTTGCAGACTGGTGCAGATAACTGGGGACCTGGGACTGAGGCTCGGGCTTAAAACTGGGAACCTGGGCTCAGGCTTGGCCGGTTCTATGCTAAACACAGCATGGGGGCCACCGGAGGAGTCCAGAATGGCCAGCATATTCTTTCTAAGATTTACTTTGTCCCGGACAAAAGGTCAGCCATGCCTGGAGCTCCCAAAACACAGGGCTTAAGTAAAGTGTTATTTCAAAACGGTTACGGCCTTCAGCCTGTCCTTAATGACCTTGTTAATGTTTATACAAACAGTAACTCAAAACCTTTTTTTCCAGTTTTATGTGACAATATAAAAGATTTTAGGACTTTTGACCTCTACTGTTAGTGACACACAGGTTGTTGCTGGGATTCATCCAACTATATAATATCTTAATATCACCACCCTGAGAGCCAAGAGGCGTCTCTACAGCCACAGCCTGTCTGCAAAACTCTACATCTACATTAATTACCTAGCATTACTTACCCTGAGATGCACTGCAACAATACCAATAATAATAATAATAATAATAACAATAATAATAATGTGTTAAATAATAACAGTAGCAGCTGTAAAAAAAACAACAAACTATGATAAAATATAATCAATCATAGTTAAGTCGCAAAAAATGTTTAGGTCATTCGTGTTTTTATGTCCTTAACACATACCTCAAGTTAATTTATTCATTTAATTTGAATTCATGGAGTGTTAGACGACGGTAATAACTAAAGCAAGGATCGACAAGGTTTCTAAGCAATTGGATGGTGGGCCAAAACAGGCTGTTTTTTCAAGCAGGATCAAGCAGATGCTGCTTTTATTTTATTCAATTTTATTTATTTCTATATTTAGTTTTGTATTTGTTTTCATAAAAAGAAACATAATTTGCTTTGTTACTGTTCATATGTGTGGCACAGTGGCTCATAGGGCTGAGTATTGTCAAGAACCTCACAACTCAATTCAATTTTGATTCTTTGGGTCACGATTCGATTTGGATTTGGATTTGATATTGATCCAATGGCTTTGATATCGATTCAATAATGTGCATAGATGTCAGAAATACCCTGGAATACCCTTTTTTTTAAACCAAACATGGCATGGCAGCTATTTGTCAGTTCAAGCAACAGAATCTCTTTAACTCTGCTCATAACTTGACCAAATAAAGGCTCTAAATTCAGTTTGACATTTTTGTTTTTGTGCAGATAAGCAAAGAATTACAAAAATAATTAAAAAATCTCATTATAGAAATCATCTGGCTGGCCAGATATTAATGCTGGTGTACCAAGCGAGCCGTCAGTTGCTGACCACTGACCTAAAGGAAGCATATATGAGGTGAGAGTTACTGTTGAGAGTTATATATAGTGTCTATATGGAGCTGGACCAATGACCAATATCTCCGTTTTACCTGAATTTAGGAGCAGGAAATTATGTCACATCTAGTTTTTCCAAGCAGGCCTCTTAATTAGTAATCTGGGAATGATCGTCTGCTTTTACAGTCACATACAGCTGAGTATCATCAGAGTAGGAAACAAACTCAAAGACTGCAAATATGTCAGACTAATAACTTTATTATTCTCAGCTGAATTAGCCAAGAGTAGAGTGTACAATATCGAGTGCATTACAGTTTATTCACAGACTCAGAAGAAGTTAGATGTGATGGGAGTGCTCACAGACTCAGACCAGCAGCAGCATTCAGAGAACGTATCCCTCACATAACAAACACATGACAGAGCAGGAGGTCTTTACAAAGTCAGAAACGTAAAAAGCTTCACCGCATGATGAGGAGGTCAGAGTGGTCGAGAGCATAAAAGTATTAAGCATTAAAAATGTTCAACATCCACTGACTCACTACGACTTGTACAGTATTGACAGTACCTTCTTTATACAAATGCAGTTAATATGGATATACAAAAAACAAGAACAAGAAAAACATTTGTGGGAGATCCTCAAACATTATTCTATATCGTTTGACAATAAAAAAAATGTCTGTTTTCAAGTTTGATGATGTTTCAAAAGGATGTTTAAAAGGTATTTACACAGAGAGTTGATTTCAGGAATCTGCTGTTGTTAAAGAAAAAAATGCCATTTAAAGATTCAAAGCAACCTATAGTTCAAATCCTCACATCAGATACACACCTTTTATAGACACCATTATTGTTGACATCACTATTTTGTAAACATTTGTTCTTCTTCTGTAAGAAAAGAGAAACTTTACATGACTTCGAAAAGTAACTCACATTCTACCAAAGACAAGATTTTTACAAATGACGCGTATTTTAGTCAAATTCAGTCCATAAATTACAGGGTTGAATAGCGGTTGGCAAGTCAGAAAGTATAGTGACAAAATAATGCGCAATATGTTGGGAACTCTGCTCATATCAAACCTGCTCTGTACAATTTCAAAGAAACACCCAAAAGAAAAGTTGAGCAGCGAAGCGAGGTGAGGTGTGCAGGTACTGACAGCTTTCTGTCTCGTCTGTTTGGAGCCAGAAAAACAAACTCGAAGAATCCTAAAATATGTGTAAAGAATCAAAATTATAAGACCAAGTATCAAGGTAAACATGTAGGTCATTCCATAAATGTTATTTACTGATGTGTCAGAGCAGGCCAGTCTGACGATTGTATAATTGTCACAGTACACTTTGTTAATGATGTTCCCACACAGCTGTAAAGAGGCACTCAAAGATATCAACACACCAACTTCAAGAACAGCCAATAGCAACGCTGCAGCAATGAGGGCGACAACCTTTTTAGATGTCATACGTGAGTTATATTGCAGGGGAAAACAGATGGCAAGATATCTGTCATAAGACATGATGGCTAAGGTAAAAAACTCCATATTTGCATAAGAATACAAACATAAAATCTGCAGGAAACAAAGCGGAACAGAAACAGTGTGAACGTCAGAGAGAATCTGAAGCAGAAGGAACGGAAACAACCCTGAACTGGCACACAGCTCAGTTGCAAACAGACTGCACAGGAACATGTACATAGGTTCATGTAAGCTCCTGTTCATACAGATAACCACAATGAGAAACACATTAGCACAAATTATCAAACAATATATAAACATAATGATAATAAAACATAAGTACCTCAAAAGGCCGATGTCAGTGTAGGCACCGAGCGTGAAATATGAAACCTGTGAAGAGTTTATCATGATATCATTAAAACTGTTTGCACGGCACAAACCCTTTGCGAAAATGATGGTACATTTTAGTGAAGTTCAAGAAAGTCTGATGTTAAATCTGCTCATTTCAGATCAGCATTAACACAAAGTGTATGACTTTTTGTGAGTCCCTCCTGACTGAGCTCAAAGTCCGAGTCTGCTTCTCTTAAACCGTTCAGTCTGCTCAGCGCTGTGTCATCATGACGACAGATCACACCTACTGATACTGATGAAACTCAGAGCTGTGTTGGACTCTGGAAAACAAATATTTGGAAATAGGAACTGATTCTTTCTGTCGAATCTCCTCACAGAGTCATTCTTAGTGTTTTGGTATCAGCAGTAACACCTAATTCTGACGGTTATCTTCATTTAAACTGGAAGCCAAGGGACGGATTCATTACTCGGACAGGAATGAAGGTGGTGGCTTCTTTGTAATAACCATGAATCAGGACTGTGAATAGTAAATTCACACATTTCTACCTAATTAAATGTTTATATTACTTTAAAATAAACTCATAAATTAGAGACCTCAGATATCTCATAGACTCTTGGACTTATTTCACCCTGTGAACAGCATTAACTCCTTCAAACTCCTAACTTCTGTTTCTAACAGTAAATTAGTAGCCAACAGTGCGATACTGACTATAATCTAACTGTGTAATAATTCATAACAGCACCATTGTGTGTAATATTACTATTCACCTGTTCACCACCTGGTATTGTAATTCACCTTTTTTATTTTTTTATTTTTTCTATGAATATCATGCAATACTACTGTACAAGTACTGCTACTGTAGTATTTGTTATACTGTAAATTATTGGCAATTATTATCTATATCAGTATTATTTAATATTATTTTCTCCCTGGGTCAACAGGGGGAAACTTCAGGGGCTCTGCCAAATGATCATTTGATAACATTTTGAAAGTGTGTCTGAAAATACACATTAATGAATCCCGTATATTATTAGTGACAGCTGAGTGATCCTGGAAAGTGAACGGAGGACGGCAGATGAATAAACGGTGTGAAAGGGATAGAACGCCCTTACGCTACACTGATCGGGAAGGCCAGGGCATAAAATAGAATTATTACTAACAGAAGTTAGTTTATTAAAACATCTTTAATAAGGGGAAACGTGTATCACATGCAGCAATCCCTCCAGCAGCAGGAATGATATGTGCGGCTCACCATTGCTGTGCACATTTAAGCACAAGGAAGTTAAATACAAAGGAAGTTAAACTGAGCAGGCAAGATAGTAATGCTCTATCAATAATCAATGCTGCTGACAACACCTTTTAAGATCAACACGCCCGTGGGGGCCCAGATGGGCACAAGTACATTGGCTGCAACACAACGTGGACACTGTGTGTTAAAATGTCGGTCGGACCAACTGTGTTGCTCAGAAACTACCAGCGACACTCAGTCTGCACTGTGCAGAGCTCTGAGCGGGAGTGAGATCGGGCCAATAACATATTGAGGCAGACACTTTAACTACGTTCGGCCCAGTTTGACAAAATGCATTTAGAGCTGCAGTGAGATTTAGGAAACACAAATGAACACAGTGCTGTTATACTGTGACACTCTGACATCACTCAGTGACCAGTCAGTCTCTGGATCTTCTTTTTACTTTGTTTCATAACTTCATGTCCACCTTGTTTTTATAAAGAGCAAAAAGAAAACAAATCAGAAATTAAAGAATCAAAAGCACCATGTTACATGTACATCATAAGTTCAGGTTATGTTTTCTGTACATTTATTTTCTTATCTTCTCTAACGTATAAACAGCAGTGTGTTTATTAGTGACAGTCAGCTCATAGCTCCATGATGATGAGGTCAGCCTGCTGCTGTGGGCGTCTTCTGACTCCAACACTTTAAAGAAGAAGACTCAGAGTTGGGCTCAGTCTCTCTGAGGGAGGGACTCAGACTCACTGCAACAGGTGAATGTCACAAAATGTCAAAAACCAACTGTGGCTTTGTCATTTCTAAACTTAACGTTATATTGGCTTTAGTGAAGGGATAGCTGAACTGGGGGTTTGGTGACATAATAGTGATCTCTGTTTATGTGAAGACGATCATGATAAACTCCTCACAGGTCTCATATTTCACTCTGACTGCCTACTTTGACACTGGGCTTTTAAAATATCTCTACTTTATGATAATTATGTGTTTATATATTCTAATTGTTTGTGCTAATGTGTTTCTCATTGTGGTTATCTGTGTGAACAGGAGCTTACATGAACCTATGTACATGTTCCTGTGCAGCCTGTTTGTAAATGAACTGTATGGTAGTTCAGGGTTGTTTCCGTTCCTCCTGCTTCAGGTTCTCTCTGACATTCACACTGTTTCTGCTTCATTTTGTTTCCTGCAGATTTTCTGTTTGTATTCTTATGTGTGTGTTGAATTTTTAAACTTAGCCGTCATGTCTTATGACAGATATCTTGCCATCTGCTGTCCTCTGCAGTATAACACACGTATGACATGTAACAAGATTAAGATACTTATTTCTGTAGTTTGGTTATATGCCTCTGTTACATGTGTTCTTCCATTGTCTCTGAGTGCCTCTTTGCAGCTGTGTGGGAACATCATTAACAAAGTGTACTGTGACAACTACTCCATTGTCAAACAGGCATGCTATGACACCACAGTCAATAACATTTATGGACTCATTGCCACTTCTCTCATAATCATATGTCCTGTTACTCTGATCTTTTACACTTATATAAAGATCCTTATAGTTTGTTTCTCCGGCTCTAAACAGACGAGACAGAAAGCCGTCAGCACCTGCACACCTCACCTCGCTTCTCTGCTCAACTTCTCTTTTGGGGCTTGTTTTGAAATATTTCAGAACAGATTTGAAATGAACGCTGTGCCTAATATGATTCGAATCTTGCTATCATTGTATTTTCTCACATGCCAGCCCCTTTTCAACCCTGTAATGTATGGGCTGAAAATGACAAATATCCGTAACATATGTAAAAGTCTCATTTTTGCTGGTCGTTATCATAGAGATTTACTGATTTGATTTAAGATGGCTGTGCTTTCTAAACACTAACTGTGCTGTATGTCATATATTTGAGAATGATGGTAAATTACTTTTGTATGATTAAAACCAGACATTTAAGTTTATCATAGTAATAATAGTCATTTATTTTGAAAACGGCTTGCTTCATGTTGTGTCTGATGAAGAAATGACTTGTGCATATTTAATAGAGGGAAAAACAAAATCCATTGTTAAGCAGCAGGAAGCATCAAGTGCAGGTATTCACATAAGAAAAAAATAAACAATTAAAGCCTTAAATATTTGTTTCTTTCTTCTGGGCCTTTCCAGTACAGCTCCAATAGTGTGGAAACACGAAGAAGACCTGAACATGTGAAGCTTTGTGAGTTTGTGTTCCTGAGCACAACACCACATTATCTGTAACTTGCTAGCTTTGCACTGCAGGTCCTGACAGATGGCTTAGCTTTAGCTTGATTTAGCTTGCTTAAAAGCTGATGAGTTAGAATGATAATGATTTATAACTCTCACACAGTCATATGCATCAGTGCGACGGGTTTTAAGACAAGATCTTGGTGTTATGTTGAAGAGAGCAGGAGGCCCAAAGATGGGCGAAGGTTTCTAACTGTTCCTGAGGGAACTCCAGGGCTAAAACGAAGGCACAAACATGATTCAGATCACATTCAGAAGGGCATTCAGCCACATTGTTCCCTGAGGAGGTAATTAAAAAGCTTTTACACATACCCCTATGTGCTCAAGTGCAACAGACATTGACATTATCAATGAAAACAAACAGCAAACACATCTCAGCTGGATGTGACTTAACAAAGACATTAAAGAATCAGTCTGAGCTGACCAGTCTGTCAAACAAGCAATTTAATTAACGAGCTGCAAAACATCATCACTGAACATTAAACATAGAAAGAAAAAGGCAGAGGTGACATCTGTCCAAATTTAAGATGAAGCCACGACACATTGATGTTTACCATCGTTAGCCTGTCTCATCTTAAATATTTCAACACAGAGGCGGCTCGGTCAGGTGATCATTGCAACATTATATGATCCTTGCACATATGTGATCCTCTCGCTCTTCCCCTGTTGCTTGTCACTTCATTCATGAAGGCGACACTACTCTAAAGAGTATAGGCTACAATAATAACAGAATTGAGTTTTTATAGATTAATGTTAAAATAATATTATAGATTCAAGATGAAGAGAGACTGAGGGGAAAAGGTGCGTTTAAAAATGAAATGAAATTCAAGAATAAACCTTTTACAGGAAACAAAGCTGAAACCTCAGGAATAACGATAGGAGGGATTCCTCCTCCGGGTCAGCCAGCCATGCAACAGTCTGTTTACTGTAGACAGCAGAGCAATAAGTGAATGATCGCAAATGAATGACACTACTAAGTTAAACAAAGAACAAAATATAATATGAATTGGGTTAAATTGTACCCTTGTCCACAGTAGATGTTTACATTTCAAACAATTTAAAAAATTTGAACTGAACTGAACTGAACTGAACAATTGTCAGGAATTCTTGTGTTCACTTTGTTTACTTTGTATACTTTGTTTACTTTGTATACTTTGTTCACTTTGTATACTTTGTTCACTTTGTTTACTTCGTATACTTTGTTCACTTTGTTTACTTTGTATACTTCGTTTACATTGTATACTTTGTTTACTTCGTATACTTTGTTTACTTTGTTCACTTTGTATACTTTGTATACTTTGTTCACTTTGTTTACTTTGTATACTTGGTTTACTTTGTATACTTTGTATACTTTGTTTACTTCGTATACTCCGGGTATTCGTGGTTTCACCGGTGCCTCTGCCTGACCTGAGTTAAAACAAAACTCTCACTGAGACCTTCATTGAAACATACCAGCCAATCATGTTGATGCACTGAAGTGAGGCACAGTTGAGATTTAGGATAGTTTCTAACGATGTGGTGCGGCTGCAGAAGAACTTCTAATAAGCGTTGAAAACGACGATATTATGCGAATGTACACCAAGAAAAGTGAGGTCATTCAAACATTACACTTACGTTTGTTCAGTGGCCTTGTTGGCCTGACATAACTACCCGCGGGTGCTGCAAAAGATGGCCGACGACTGGCTGGACTTGCCTTAAAGAAATTTTCATGACACGACCAAGTCCAAGAGAGGAGTAACCGAGGGGTTTGGTTTTTTTTACATCCAAACCCGACTTGAGCATGTAAGCTGAAGCACCGAGTTTGTTTTACCATGGTTGCAACTTTCCTGTTTGCCCTGATTAGACACGAACAGTGTAGATGACCATGAAAGGGTATCGCTCTACACACAAAGTTATAAAATCAACACATCCGTCCGTCCCGTCCCAAACTTCAGTTACTTTCAGGCAGCAACTATTGCTCCTATTTGTTTTAACACCTATACACACACCTTTTAGTCATCACCAGCAGTTCTCAATGTAATACAATTTGACACTTACTATTGACAACTGTCAACAGTTTTTTTTAACTGTTACTATTGTTAACTAAAGAGATAAAGCTCCATGTCAACTGACGTGAACAAACCTGACTCAAACACACATCATTTCTGAATTCTGGACCCAGCAGGCCGGGTGTCCATGTTCTAGCTCAGACCTGACCAGCCAGACATCAAGACGGAGGAAGAAGTCTTGTTTAACTGCATGCAGTGACAGCAATTCTTTATTTTGTTGTCTCTTTTACAAACATCAGGATCATACCCAGGACACGGACATGTATGACAGATGTAAAGCACTTTTTGGGCTGTGATGTGGAAACTTGAAGCACCCCCGACCCCCTGGCACTGGTCTCTGTGATTCAAGTCAGGTCAAGACAACTGATAGTTATTATGTTGATTACTTTGGTTGCTGCTTCAACACTTAGTAAAATATGTTAAACATGCTATTTTATGACTGCAAAGAGTTTTCAGTATTTCTTTCTGCCATTTATATTCAGCTGCACACAGCTGTTCCTAAAACTGTTGTACAGCATTAGCATTACTACTGTAGGCATCGTGTGTCTGTAATTTCTATATACAAAACAGGTTGAAACATGTGTTTGAGTAAACATACTTTATGTTTTAAATTATCACATACCACACTCCATCATTAGTATAATAATACAAGGGTCCATTAACATTAAAGAAAATAGGAAAATCTGTTAGGTAGAGGCTAATACTAATAGCTGACATTCATAATCAGACCTTTACATGTATCACGGATTTTAGACAGTTTGAGCCCATACATTACAGGGTTGAAGAGTGGAGGACATGTAAGAAAGTATAAAGATAAAAATATTCTCAACATATTGGGAACACTGTTCATATCAAACCTGCTCTGTAATATTTCAAAACAAGCCCCAAAAGAGAAGTTGAGCAGAGAAGCGAGGTGAGGTGTGCAGGTACTGACGGCTTTCTGTCTCGTCTGTTTAGAGCCGGAGAAACAAACTTTAAGGATCTTTATATATGTGTAAAAGATTACAATTAGAGGACCAAAGACTGAGAATGCACTAATAATGAGTCCATAGATGTTACTGACTGTGGTGTCATAGCAGGCCAGTTTCACAACAGAGTGATAGTCACAGTACACTTTGTTAATAATGTCCCCACACAGTTGTGAAGGAATCATTAAAGGCATTGTAAAAAAATTCAAAAGATATATGAGTAACCATGTTAAAGCAATAAGGATTGCAACTTTGTTGTATGACATACGAGTGTTATATTGTAGAGGATAACAGATAGCAAGATATCTGTCATAAGACATGATGGTTAAAGTCAAATACTCTATGTTTCCATAAGTGTACACACAGAAAATCTGCAGGAAACAAAGAGAAGCAGAAACAGTGTGAATGTCAGAGAGAATCTGAGTCAGAAGGGACGGAAACAACCCTGAACTACCATACAGTTCATTTACAAACAGGCTGCACAGGAACATGTACATAGGTTCATGTAAGCTTCTGTTCATACAGATAACCACAATGAGCAGAAGGTTGGAACAAATGATTAAAATGTATAGAGACAAAACAATCATGAAATATAAGTATTTCAACAGCCCGGTGTCAAAGTAGGCACTCAGTGTGAAAAATGAAACCTGTGTTGAGTTCATCTTGATCCTCCATCTGGTTCACAATAACACAAAACAACAGTTTTGTTAGATTGTCATAGATTTAACTGGTAGTTATAACGTTTGCTTGTCGTGCAGCTGAAATATCAAATCACATATAAACAACACAATAGCACGAAACAGATTCATCACAATGGATATCATTTTGTTAAACAACCCCAAACAGAAAATTTACTTTGCAAAGTCTGTTCACTGCTGAGGTTCAAAAGGACAAAACTAAGTTTGAAACCTTGTGTGAATTTGAGTGTTCACCAGTTGTCCGGCTGCAGTCGTACTGTGAGTCCCTCCAAACTGAGCTGAAACTCTGCTTTAAAACTTTTGAACACAGAGGACACCCACAGCAGCAGTGTGACCTCATAAGTTATTGATACTCATGTTTAATTAATGTCAGCAAAAAACAAATTATGTAGAAGCCTGCTTTTATTTTTAATACAAAGAAATGGGAATGGTTTCCTCCTAAATGATAACAAACTATGTTTAATCAAAAATGTCGGATTGGGATGTGGGTAATTCTGAGGCCAGCTCGACACCTTGAGCTCTTTGACATGATCCTCGGGCCACTTTTGAGCAGTTTTTGTGGGGGCAAACGGCACATTGTCCTGCTGGGGGTGCCACTGCCATGAAGCGGTGAACTTGGTCTGCAAAATGAAGTGGGATTTTAGTGCGTGTCAAGTTACATCCAGATGAACGTCCAGACTCAAGGTTTCCAAGCAGAACATTGCATTGTAACGAGATGAGCAATATTGCTCACTTCACCTGTTAGTCCTGTTGTGGCTGATGGGTGTATATTATTTCTATGTGGCACCAAAATCAGATGTTACAGTAGTAGTTCCAGTTTTAGCAGCAGCAGTATTATCCTGCTGGGGGGCCACTGCCATCGGGTAGTGTTGTTGTGATGAGGGGGTGTACTTGGTCCACAACAGTGTTTGGATGGGTGGTGCGTGTCAAGTGGCATTCACATAAATGGCAGCACCCAAGGTTTCCCAGCAGAACATCGCATTGTGATGAGATGATCAATGTTATTCACGTCACCTGTCAGTGGTTTTAATGTTGTGGCTGATCGGTGTTTATATTTACTTATTTATTATTATTATTATTATTGTTATCATCATCATCATCATTGGACGCCGACACTTCCTTCAGGGTTAGGGTGAGATTTTTGACTTTCTGTTGACAATAACTAAACAGTATGAACCAGTGGGACCTTTCTCCTGTTTGGCATTACATAATGAGGTCACACTGGCGCTGTAGTTGTCCTCTGTCTTTAACTTTTAAAGAAGTCAGAGCAAAGTATCAGCTCAGTTGTGAGGGACTCACACTATGAGTAGAGCAGGACAACAGGTGAACACTCAAATTCACACAATGTTACAAACAAATTTTAACCCAAACATTATTGTGATTTTAAAAGGAAAATGCTCCATTTAGGGATATTTTTTACATTGTTTCTGTGATAATCAATGTGTTTAGCATTACTACATTGACTTATGTTCATGTGTGCTTTATGTTTAAGTTCAACTTTGTGTCCAACAAATCCAAGTTGAAGATTGTTAATTATTTTCAAATCAATAATAAAAGTTAATACAATTATTGCTTCGTATGTCCAATATAACGTTTATGAACCTACAGGAGGATCATGATAAACTCTACACAGGTTTCATATTTCATTCTTGCTGCCTACTTTGACAATGGAACTTTGAAATACTTATATTTTATGATTGTCATGTGTTTATATATTTTTATTGTCAGTACCAACCTGCTGCTCATTGTGGTTATCTGTATGAACAGAAGCTTACATGAACCTATGTACATGTTCCTGTGCAGCCTGTTTGTAAATGAACTGTATGGTAGTTCAGGGTTGTTTCCGTTCCTTCTGCTTCAGATTCTCTCTGACATTCACACTGTTTCTGCTTCTCTTTGTTTGCTGCAGATTTATTGCGTGCACACTTATGGAGGTGTTGAATATTTAAACTTAGCCGTCATGTCTTATGACAGATATCTTGCTATCTGTTATCCTCTACAATATAACACACGTATGACATATAACAAGATTGCCCTGCTTATTGCTTTAACATGGTTATATCCTTTGCTTGCATGCATTATGGTAATATATTTGAATTCCCATTCACAGCTGTGTGGGAACGTCATTCTTAAAGTTTACTGTGATAGCCACTCTGTTGTCAAGCTGGCGTGTTCAGATGCCCATGCAGTTAATATATATGGACTCCTCGTATCTTTCGGCACAATCTTTGGTGCTTTAATTTTTATTATTTACACATACATTAAGATTCTTCTAGTGTGTTTTTCTGGGTCTAAACAAACAAGACAGAAAGCTGTCAGTACCTGCACACCTCACCTTGCTTCCCTCTTTAACTTTTCTATTGGGGCTAGCTTTGAGTTATTACAGAGCAGGTTTAATATGAAAAGTTTACCCAATATGTTGCGAATTTTTCTATCATTATATTTTCTTACATGCCAGCCACTTTTTAACCCTGTAATGTATGGCCTGAAAATGTCCAAAATCCGTGTCATAAGTAAAAATCTCATATCAAATGTCAGCTATTGATATATTTTTTCACAGACGTATTTATTAGCATTGTTTAATCAGACCTTTGAAGTATTCTATTGTAGAGTTGTGCATTTTGTTCTATTTTGACAAATAAATTAAATTAATCCAAGTATTTGACCTGTTTTGCTTGTAGAGGCACAATCAATCACAATACTATCAATAAATCTGTACAACACATTTATTAATGGGAGCATGCACCATGTTGGGTCAGAGTGAGACATAAGCTGACAGTGGAACTGAAGGGTTAGGGTTGGGATGCAATGTTCTGAAACTGCATTGCAGAACATTGCATTGTAACGAGATGAGTAATGTTGCTCACTTCACCTGTTAGTCCTGTTGTGGCTGATGGGTGTATATTATTTCTATGTGGCACCAAAATCAGATGTTACAGTAGTCGTTCCACTTTCAGCAGCAGCAGTATTAACAGCAGTCGGCTGTGTATCTGTGGCTCCAGCTGTGTGACGGGAAAATGTTCAGAAATCTCTCTCACAGAGTCCATCACCTCAAAGTTACACTTTATTTTCAATGAATTGATGCTGGAGTTACAACAGTCAAACGCCCTCGGCCTTCATGCTCAAAATAACAAACTACATTGCATCAGAGGTCTTTTCAATCTCTCGACACCTCCTGTTGTTGTTGGAACCCCTTTAACAGGAAAACAAGCAGAAACCTCAGAGCCATCATCACACACATGCGTAGGTTCTCAGTGGTGAGCCTGGAATTATATTCTGGTTTAATGAAGTTCATAGTGATGAAAGCTGACTTTATTTTCTGTGCTCTTAATGTGGATTTGAGTGGGCTTGTTTGCTCAAAGTGCCGAGTATTCTGCATTTGTTGTTCACTTTTCTCTTTTTAGAGCACGCCATGTGAAATACATCTGGTCTGACTCAGTTATTGTCTCTTGTCTGTGTAACTCACTCACTGACTCGAGCAGCCACTGCTTTTCTGAATGCACAGATTTGATTGGCTGATTAGCATCACGTGATATGATGTACAACACATGCAACTGGTCTGTGAGCCGCTAAACCAGTGCTGTAAAGGCTAGAAAAGCTGCACCAATTAAAAAGAAGAACTTCGTCACAATTGAATAATTCTAAAAAAATGTATCGGTTATAGGTCCAGATAGGACGGCGTCTGAGTCCGGACCGAGCCCGCAGTTGACCCATTAGTGACCCCTGCCTCGGCTCAGAAAACCCTCAGCTATCAGCCAAAGGCAGTGTAATTCTTGCAGCTTGTGTGTGTGTGGTGTTCAGTGGATGATGCACTGAGGGAATACACTCAGTGATGTAATAAAGATTTGTAATTTTTCATTTAATTTGCTTCAAACGTCGGCCTGTCTGCAGCCAGTTGATCCCAACGTCACTCATATTTCAGGCTAAAGCATATTAATATGGAACGGTGAACAGTTTCACTTGAACAAACCGTTCAAAGGCACATAAGCTTTAACATTATGAAGTGAGTCACCTGTCAAGGTGCGTTTTCAGGAGCCTGATGAAGTTTGCTGTGGTCAGTCCAGCATCCTCTATTTTGATGGCAGAGACTTAGCATTTAGAGATTATTTTGTTTGTGTACAGTTATTATACAAACATATATAATATCATATTGTATATATGATATTATATATGTATATTATATATATAAATATATTAGGGTTGTCAATCGATTAAAATATTTAATTGCGATTAATCACATGATTGTCCATAGTTAACTCGCGATTCATCGCAAATTAATCAGACATTTTTTATCTGTTCCAAATAAACCTTAAAGGGATATTTTTCAAGTTTTTAATACTCTTATCAACATGGGAGTGGACAAATGTGCTTCATGCAAATGTGTGTTTATTATTATTGCAAAATCCAAAACAGCAGATACTGTCCAGTATGTTCTCCAGAATAACCTCAAAGGTAGAAATCTTTTATTTTTGTTTGCAAATTAAGCACTCATAACTCGCCAAATATATTAAACTGTGGTTTGTAGATTGCTGTAGTGTAGAAGTGGTTCATTGTTGTTTTTTTTAGCCCTAAATACTTTACATGCTATTTCAATTCTCAGGTCACTAACACTATAACCTTAGCTATTACTCCCCAAGAGGTGCTGAAGCCACCTCATTAACATCCTAACAGGATAGCTTGCATGAGAGTAATAAGCATAACACCTACTAACAGGTAGGATTGTAAGTCACAGGTATAGCCTCTCACTTGTGCATCAGCATCAGCAACATAGCACTCCCTCACATAACTTATTGAACCAACTGGCTATCACCGCTACTTCAGTAAAATGAGTAGACAAAACCCCAGTGTGACAGGAGCCAGAGCTACTCACGAGCCAGACGACCCAGCCCTGCAGGATGCGGTCGCTGGTCTCCTTTGCCTCTCCATAGAGGAGAGAGGCCACCTAAATAGCTATAACATTACAACCTGTGAAGAGAAATTACAGGAGCTAATAAGCTATGTTAATGACCCAGCTGGAAAGCTGCAATGCACCATACCAGAGGTGCTTGGTCAAATAGCGCTACTTTACCAGTGCAAAGCCCAGCTGCAAGCCGCAGCAAACCAAGAACGACTTGTCCAGCTGCAGAACAGCTACCACACTGTGCAGGTGACAACTGCCCCATTTTCATGATTTGATTATTAATTTTGATTAATTTAATTTTAATAATAACTATAAATAATTGATCATTTCTAATAACCACACCTGCCCTACCATTAATCCCAACAATGGTGCCCCGTGTGAGGCTTATTTAGTGTCTGGGCAGATACTAGAAATTAGCGTGTATTTTATTGCTTGTAAGCTACATCGTTTGTCAGTTTGTGATGATTGAACTTTGTTTATGTGGAGAAAACCATCTGGCAGCTTTGAAGCTGAACTTTATTCAAAAGACCCTTTTCTTTCGGACTTCAACTACTGCACAGAGACCTGTCATCTCCAGAAGTTCTCGGATGACTCAGAAATAGTTGGATGTATCAGTGAAGGTGCTGAGGATGAGTACAGGACTACTGTGGACAACTTTGTCACATGGTGTGAGCGGAACCATCTACAGCTCAATGTGACAAAGACCAAGGAACTGGTTGTGAACCTGAGGAGGACCAAGGTGCCGTTGACCCCTGTTTCCTTCCAGGGGGTCAGTGTGGACATTGTGGAGGATTATAAGTATCTGGGAGTCCATATTGATAATAAACTGGACTGGGTTAAGAACACAGATGCCCTCTACATGAAGGGACAGAGTCATCTCTATTTTCTGAGATGATTGAGGTCATTCAACATCTGCCGGACTATGCTCAGGATGTTTTATGAGTCTGTGGTGGTCAGTGTTATGCTCCATGCCGTTGTGTGCTGGGGCAGCAGGCTGAGGGTAGCGGACTCAAAAAGGTTGAATAGACTGATCCGCAAGGCCAGTGATGTTGTGGGAGTGGAGCTGGACTCTCTGACGGTGGTGTCAGAGCGGAGGATGCTGTACAAGTTACATGTCATCTTGGACAATGGCTCTCATCCACTCCATGACGTGGTGGTCAGCCACAGGAGAACATTCAGCACTAGACTGATCCACCAAGATGCACCACAGAGCGCCACAGGAAATCATTCCTGCCTGTGGCCATCAAACTGTTTAATTCCTCGCTCTGAGTGTGGCATTATTGCTATGTATGTATGTACATTTCTTGTATTTTTGTTTTGTTTTGTTGATATTGATATTATTATTATTATTATTATTATTATTATTATTATTATTATTATTAGTAGTAGTAGTATTACTACTACTATTACTATTATTATTATTTCTGCATATTCTGAACTTTGAATGGGAGCAGCTGTAACACAAACAATTTCCCCTAGGGATAATAAAGTATTTCTTATTCTGATTCTGATTATCCATTTCTGTGTAACAGAGTTAAAAATGTACCTTTGTTATTTATTATATTTATGTTGTATTTGGTTTGTGAATTTTGTCTTATTTAAATAGTTTTATTTTCCTTTTACCCGTAGTCCTCCAGGCTTCTGTAGCCCCTCCCTTCTTCCCCTCACAGTAATGTTTACAATGGCTGAGGGTGAGTTCGGCGGGAAATCCCGCCAACATATTTTTGTTGTTTGCCGTGTAAATGTGGGTTTAACCTATTGAATGTGTGAAGAAAAATATGCACAGAGAATGTAAATATGTTTTTATCAGTTGTTTTCACTAGTTTTTACGTTCAGAACAAGTTTTTACAAACTATTTTATGTTACAGATATCGGCGCCACTCGGCTGCCTCGTTTAGAGCTACATACAGAGACTGTGGTTCTGTGTGTGTGTGTGTGTGTGTGTGTGTAACGAGTGTCATTCTGTATGTTTAGGCGTGAGACAAAAAGACGGATGACGACATTTTGTATCTGAACTGTCTCCCGCAGGTTTGGGTCAAATAAACGCTGTAAACACTGCAGAATCCTTCTCCTCCTTCTTGTGCCGACCCACTATGGTTACATCTGCTCAAGGCGGTTTGTTTCTGCTGCCGTCCACAACGTGACTGCTGCATCGCTCTCTGATATCTCAAACTACGGGCAGGCTGAAGGTCATAACGCGCGTGTGTTAATTATACGTCAAAAAAATGAACACCATTAACGCTGTTCAAAACCTCAGTTCTGGCCCGATTGATCCGTTCCTTCACCTTTGATGTGTGTTTGGATCATTGTCCTGTTGGAACACCCAACCGCACCCAAGACCCAACCTGCTGCTGATGATTTCAGGTTTTCCTGAAGAATTTGGAGATGATCCTCCTTCTTCATTACTCCATTTACTTTCTTTAGAACAGCAGATCCACTGGCAGCAGAACCGCCCCACAGCAGAACACTACCAGCACCATGCTTGGGCCATGCTACAGAGCAAATCTGATTCACACAACTTTCTACAATCAGAAAAATTATCATTCAAGTTGCTGTATGTATATTTATGATCCAGCAGATTTGGTCTCATGTTCAGAAGACCTATAATAAATTAAATTATTGAATCAAACTTTATTAATATTTTTGTGACAAAGTAGATTGCACTCATTGATCACAGAAACATAAGAGCTGTAGGAATCAACTGAAGGCTGACATGATGAATATTTTCTTTATGAGTGGACGGAAACTTTTGACCACAGCTGTTTATAACATATAGGTTATGACAGAAGGCACAGCAGTTGCAGGTGTGCTGACCACGGTGTTGCTGCTGCAGCGTACACTCACCTGTGGCCGTGCATACCAGATGTGTTGGCTATGATGTCATAATGTTGGAATGACATTCAGCTAGTCAGACATTTCCTTAATGTGAAAAACAATTTTAAAAAATAAAGACTTTTCATAAGTCACAAATCTCAAGTATAAATCTGTTTTTAAAATGATAACACAATGCATGGTTAAAATAATACAAGGGGCCATTAACATTAAAGAAAATAGGCAAATCTGTACGCTACTAACAGCCTACATTTGTAATGAGACTTTTACATATGACACAGATTTTAGACAGTTTGAGCCCATACATTACAGGGTTGAAGAGTGGAGGACATGTAAGAAAGTATAAAGATAAAAATATTCTCAACATATTGGGAACACTGTTCATATCAAACCTGCTCTGTAATATTTCAAAACAAGCCCCAAAACAGAAGTTGAGCAGAGAAGCGAGGTGAGGTGTGCAGGTACTGACGGCTTTCTGTCTCGTCTGTTTAGAGCCGGAGAAACAGACTTTAAGGATCCTCATGTACGTGTAAAAGATTACAGTTAGAGGACCAAAGACAAAGAAGGCACTAGTAATGAGTCCATAGATGTTATTCAGTGTGGTGTCATAGCAGGCCAGTTTCACAACAGAGTGATAGTCACAGTACACTTTTTTAATAATGTTCCCACACAGTTGTAAAGGAACAACCAAAGATGTTGTACAAGAATGTAGAAGAAACATGAGTAACCATATTAGAGTAATAAGCATGGCAATCTTGTTATACGTCATAAATGTGTTATATTGCAGAGGATAACAGATAGCAAGATATCTGTCATAAGACATGATGGCTAAGTTTAAAAGTTCTACACCTCCATAAGAGTATAAACAGAAAATCTGCAGGAAACAAAGAGAAGCAGAAACAGTGTGAATGTCAGAGAGAATCTGAGTCAGAAGGAACGGAAACAACCCTGAACTACCAAACAGTTCATTTACAAACAGGCTGCACAGGAACATGTACATAGGTTCATGTAAGCTTCTGTTCATACAGATAACCACAATGAGCAGCAGGTTGGAACAAATGATTAAAATGTATAGAGACAAAACAATCATGAAATATAAGTATTTCAACAGCCCGGTGTCAAAGTAGGCGCTAAGTGTGAAAAATGAAACCTGTGTTGAGTTCATCTTGATCCTCCATCTGGTTCACAATAACACAAAGTAATAATTTTGTCAACTGGTAGTTATATTGTTTGTTTATATGTGCTCTATGTTTTAGCTGCACTTTGTGCAAAACAAGTAGAGGTCAACACAATAGCACGAAACAGATTCATCACAATGGATATCATTTTGTTAAACAACCCCAAACAGAAAATTTACTTTGCAAAGTCTGTTCAATGCTGAGGTTCAAAAGGACAAAACTAAGTTTGAAACCTTGTGTGAATTTGAGTGTTCACCAGTTGTCCGGCTGCAGTCGTACTGTGAGTCCCTCCAAACTGAGCTGAAACTCTGCTTTAAAACTTTTGAACACAGAGGACACTCACAGCAGCAGTGTGACCTCATAAGTTATTGATACTCATGTTTAATTAATGTCAGCAAAAAACTAATTATGTAGAAGCCTGCTTTTATTTTTAATACAAAGAAATGGGAATGGTTTCCTCCTAAATGATAACAAACTATGTTTAATCAAAAATGTCCCCTCTGTCCGTCCATCATCTACACCCATTTGTCTTGTTAAGGTTTGCATATATCATAGGGCATTTCACAGATGGGCAATTTTATGTCACAGACGTAGAAACTGCAAATTCAGTCTCGTCTTTTAAGTCACTTTTGAAAACCCACTTTTTAAAAGTTGCTTTAAAGGTTTTTATTTGCCTTATGACATTTTCTTGTTTTATTAAATTTGTTGTATTCGTTCCTGTTTTTATTGTAAGACACTTTGTAACTATGTTTGTAAAGGTGTTATATAGATGAAGTGTATAATTATTATCATTTATACTGGAATACTCAATACTGACAAGGAACAGCACAACTTTTTTCACTCTGTACTGTCCTCCTGAACTTCAAACCAGTGTTTGGTCTACAAGGTTTTTTTTTCTTTACTGGACATTAATTTAACATCAATATGTAACAGTAGGGTCTTAGATAATGAGGTCCTTCAGCTTAAAAGTTTAAAAGCAAGTTTAAGTTTACGTTCCTCACACAAACACACACAATGTACAGTCCATCAAATCATAAAAAGATTCAGGTTCACATTTCACTACATCACACAGATGCTCGATCGGATTGGGATGTGGGTAATTCTGAGGCCAGCTCGACACCTTGAGCTCTTTGACATGATCCTCGGGCCACTTTTGAGCAGTTTTTGTGGGGGCGAACGGCACATTGTCCTGCTGGGGGTGCCAGTGCCATGAAGCGGTGAACTTGGTCTGCAAAATGAAGTGGGATTTTAGTGCATGTCAAGTTGCATCCAGATGAACGTCCAGACTCAAGGTTTCCAAGCAGAACATTGCATTGTAACGAGATGAGCAATGTTGCTCACTTCACCTGTTAGTCCTGTTGTGGCTGATGGGTGTATATTATTTCTATGTGGCACCAAAATCAGATGTTACAGTAGTAGTTCCAGTTTTAGCAGCAGCAGTATTATCCTGCTGGGGGGCCACTGCCATCGGGTAGTGTTGTTGTGATGAGGGGGTGTACTTGGTCCACAACAGTGTTTGGATGGGTGGTGCGTGTCAAGTGGCATTCACATGAATGCCAGCACCCAAGGTTTCCCAGCAGAACATCGCATTGTGATGAGATGATCAATGTTATTCACGTCACCTGTCAGTGGTTTTAATGTTGTGGCTGATCGGTGTTTATATTTACTTATTTATTATTATTATTATTATTATTATTATCATTATCATCATCATTGGACGCCGACACTTCCTTCAGGGTTAGGGTGAGATTTTTGACTTTCTGTTGACAATAACTAAACAGTATGAACCAGTGGGACCTTTCTCCTGTTTGGCATTACATAATGAGGTCACACTGGCGCTGTAGTTGTCCTCTGTCTTTAACTTTTAAAGAAGTCAGAGCAGAGTATCAGCTCAGTTGTGAGGGACTCACAGTATGAGTAGAGCAGGACAACAGGTGAACACTCAAATTCACACAATGTTACAAACAAATTTTAACCCAAACATTATTGTGATTTTAAAAGGAAAATGCTCCATTTAGGGATATTTTTTACATTGTTTCTGTGATAATCAATGTGTTTAGCATTACTACATTGACTTATGTTCATGTGTGCTTTATGTTTAAGTTCAACTTTGTGTCCAACAAATCCAAGTTGAAGATTGTTAATTATTTTCAAATCAATAATAAAAGTTAATACAATTATTGCTTCGTATGTCCAATATAACGTTTATGAACCTACAGGAGGATCATGATAAACTCTACACAGGTTTCATATTTCATTCTTGCTGCCTACTTTGACAATGGAACTTTGAAATACTTATATTTTATGATTGTCATGTGTTTATATATTTTTATTGTCAGTGCCAACCTGCTGCTCATTGTGGTTATCTGTATGAACAGAAGCTTACATGAACCTATGTACATGTTCCTGTGCAGTCTGTTTGTAAATGAACTGTATGGTAGTTCAGGGTTGTTTCCGTTCCTTCTGCTTCAGATTCTCTCTGACATTCACACTGTTTCTGCTTCATTTTGTTACCTGCAGATTTATTGCGTGCACACTTATGGAGCTGTTGAATATTTAAACTTAGCCGTCATGTCTTATGACAGATATCTTGCTATCTGTTATCCTCTGCAATATAACACACGTATGACATATAACAAGATTGCCCTGCTTATTGCTTTAACATGGTTATATCCTTTGCTTGCATGCATTGTGATAATATATTTGAATTCCCATTCACAGCTGTGTGGGAACGTCATTCTTAAAGTTTACTGTGATAGCCACTCTGTTGTCAAGCTGGCATGTTCAGATGCCCATGCAGTTAATATATATGGACTCCTCGCATCTTTCGGCACAATCTTTGGTGCTTTAATTTTTATTATTTACACATACATTAAGATTTTTCTAGTGTGTTTCTCTGGCTCTAAACAAACAAGACAGAAAGCTGTCAGTACCTGCACACCTCACCTTGCTTCCCTCTTTAACTTTTCTATTGGGGCTAGCTTTGAGTTATTACAGAGCAGGTTTAATATGAAAAGTTTACCCAATATGTTGCGAATTTTTCTATCATTATATTTTCTTACATGCCAGCCACTTTTTAACCCTGTAATGTATGGCCTGAAAATGTCCAAAATCCGTGTCATAAGTAAAAATCTCATATCAAATGTCAGCTATTGATATATTTTTTCACAGACATATTTATTAGCATTGTTTAATCAGACTTTTGAAGTATTCTATTGTAGAGTTGTGCATTTTGTTCTATTTTGACAAATAAATTAAATTAATCCAAGTATTTGACCTGTTTTGCTTGTAGAGGCACAATCAATCACAATACTATCAATAAATCTGTACAACACATTTATTAATGGGAGCATGCACCATGTTGGGTCAGACTGAGACATAAGCTGACAGTGGAACTGAAGGGTTAGGGTTGGGATGCAATGTTCTGAAACTGCATTGCAGAACATTGCATTGTAACGAGATGAGTAATGTTGCTCACTTCACCTGTTAGTCCTGTTGTGGCTGATGGGTGTATATTATTTCTATGTGGCACCAAAATCAGATGTTACAGTAGTCGTTCCACTTTCAGCAGCAGCAGTATTAACAACAGTCAGCTGTGTATCTGTGGCTCCAGCTGTGTGACGGGAAAATGTTCAGAAATCTCTCTCACAGAGTCCATCACCTCAAAGTTACACTTTATTTTCAATGAATTGATGCTGGAGTTACAACAGTCAAACACCCTCGGCCTTCATGCTCAAAATAACAAACTACATTGCATCAGAGGTCTTTTCAATCTCTGGACACCTCCTGTTGTTGTTGAAACCCCTTTAACAGGAAAACAAGCAGAAACCTCAGAGCCATCATCACACACATGCGTAGGTTCTCAGTGGTGAGCCTGGAATTATATTCTGGTTTAATGAAGTTCATAGTGATGAAAGCTGACTTTATTTTCTGTGCTCTTAATGTGGATTTGAGTGGGCTTGTTTGCTCAAAGTGCCGAGTATTCTGCATTTGTTGTTCACTTTTCTCTTTTTAGAGCACGCCATGTGAAATACATCTGGTCTGACTCAGTTATTGTCTCTTGTCTGTGTAACTCACTCACTGACTCGAGCAGCCACTGCTTTTCTGAATGCATAGATTTGATTGGCTGATTAGCATCATGTGATATAATGTACAACACATGCAACTGGTCTGTGAGCCGCTAAACCAGTGCTGTAAATGCTAGAAAAGCTGCACCAATTGAAAAGAAGAACTTCGTCACAATTGAATAATTCTAAAAAAATGTATCGGTTATAGGTCCAGATAGCACGTCGTCTGAGTCTGGACCGAGCCCGCAGTTGACCCATTAGTGACCCCTGCCTCGGCTCAGAAAACCCTCAGCTATCAGCCAAAGGCAGTGTACTTCTTGCAGCTTGTGTGTGTGTGGTGTTCAGTGGATGATGCACTGAGGGAATACACTCAGTGATGTAATAAAGATTTGTAATTTTTCATTTAATTTGCTTCAAACGTCAGCCTGTCTGCAGCCAGCTGATCCCAACGTCACTCATATTTCAGGCTAAAGCATATTAATATGGAACGGTGAACAGTTTCACTTGAACGAACCGTTCAAAGGCACATAAGCTTTAACATTATGAAGTGAGTCACCTGTCAAGGTGCGTTTTCAGAAGCCTGATGAAGTTTGCTGTGGTCAGTCCAGCATCCTCTATTTTGATGGCAGAGACTTAGCATTTAGAGATTATTTTGTTTGTGTACAGTTATTATACAAACATATATAATATCATATTGTATATATGATATTATATATGTATATTATATATATAAATATATTAGGGTTGTCAATCGATTAAAATATTTAATTGCGATTAATCACATGATTGTCCATAGTTAACTCGCGATTCATCGCAAATTAATCAGACATTTTTTATCTGTTCCAAATAAACCTTAAAGGGATATTTTTCAAGTTTTTAATACTCTTATCAACATGGGAGTGGACAAATGTGCTTCATGCAAATGTGTGTTTATTATTGTTGCAAAATCCAAAACAGCAGATACTGTCCAGTATATTCTCCAGAATAACCTCAAAGGTAGAAATCTTTTATTTTTGTTTGCAAATTAAGCACTCATAACTTGCCAAATATATTAAACTGTGGTTTGTAGATTGCTGTAGTGTAGAAGTGGTTCATTGTTAGTTTTTTTTAGCCCTAAATACTTTACATGCTATTTCAATTCTCAGGTCACTAACACTATAACCTTAGCTATTACTCCCCAAAAGGTGCTGAAGCCACCTCATTAACATCCTAACAGGATAGCTTGCATGAGAGTAATAAGCATAACACCTACTAACAGGTAGGATTGTAAGTCACAGGTATAGCCTCTCACTTGTGCATCAGCATCAGCAACATAGCACTCCCTCACATAACTTATTGAACCAACTGGCTATCACCACTACTTCAGTAAAATGAGTAGACAAAACCCCAGTGTGACAGGAGCCAGAGCTACTCACGAGCCAGACGACCCAGCCCTGCAGGATGCGGTCGCTGGTCTCCTTTGCCTCTCCATAGAGGAGAGAGGCCACCTAAATAGCTATAACATTAGAACCTGTGACGAGAAATTACAGGAGCTAATAAGCTATGTTAATGACCCAGCTGGAAAGCTGCAACGCACCATACCAGAGGTGCTTGGTCAAATAGCGCTACTTACCAGTGCAAAGCCCAGCTGCAAGCCGCAGCAAACCAAGAACGACTTGTCCAGCTGCAGAACAGCTACCACACTGTGCAGGTGACAACTGCCCCATTTTCATGATTTGATTATTAATTTTGATTAATTTAATTTTAATAATAACTATAAATAATTATTCATTTCTAATAACCACACCTGTCCTACCATTAATCCCAACAATGGTGCCCCGTGTGAGGCTTATTTAGTGTCTGGGCAGATACTAGAAATTAGCGTGTATTTTATTGCTTGTAAGCTACATCGTTTGTCAGTTTGTGATGATTGAACTTTGTTTATGTGGAGAAAACCATCTGGCAGCTTTGAAGCTGAACTTTATTCAAAAGACCCTTTTCTTTCGGACTTCAACTACTGCACAGAGACCTGTCATCTCCAGAAGTTCTCGGATGACTCAGAAATAGTTGGATGTATCAGTGAAGGTGCTGAGGATGAGTACAGGACTACTGTGGACAACTTTGTCACATGGTGTGAGCAGAACCATCTACAGCTCAATGTGACAAAGACCAAGGAACTGGTTGGGAACCTGAGGAGGACCGAGGTGCCGTTGACCCCTGTTTCCTTCCAGGGGATCAGTGTGGACATTGTGGAGGATTATAAGTATCTGGGAGTCCATATTGATAATAAACTGGACTGGGTTAAGAACACAGATGCCCTCTACATGAAAGGACAGAGTCATCTCTATTTTCTGAGATGATTGAGGTCATTCAACATCTGCCGGACTATGCTCAGGATGTTTTATGAGTCTGTGGTGGTCAGTGCTATGCTCCATGTCGTTGTGTGCTGGGGCAGCAGGCTGAGGGTAGCGGATGCAAAAAGGTTGAATAGACTGATCCGCAAGGCCAGTGATGTTGTGGGAGTGGAGCTGGACTCTCTGACGGTGGTGTCAGAGCGGAGGATGCTGTACAAGTTACATGTCATCTTGGACAATGGCTCTCATCCACTCCATGACGTGGTGGTCAGCCACAGGAGTACATTCAGCACTAGACTGATCCACCAAGATGCACCACAGAGCGCCACAGGAAATCATTCCTGCCCATGGCCATCAAACTGTTTAACTCCTCGATCTGAGTGTGGCATTATTGCTATGTATGTATGTACATTTCTTGTATTTTTGTTTTGTTTTTGTTGATATTGATATTATTATTATTATTATTAGTAGTAGTAGTAGTAGTAGTAGTATTACTACTACTATTACTATTATTATTCCATCCATCCATCCATCCATTTTCTACCACTTATCCGGGGCCGGGTCGCGGGGGCAGCTGCCTGAGCAGGTACACCCAGACTTCCCTCTCCCCGGACACTTCCTCCAGCTCCTCCGGGAGGATCCCAAGGCGTTCCCAGGCCAGCCGGGTGACATAGTCACTCCAGCGTGTCCTGGGTCTTCCTCGGGGTCTCCTCCTCCCGGTGGGGCATGCCTGGAACACCTCCCAAGGGAGGCGTCCAGGGGGCATCCGATACAGATGCCAGAGCCACCTCAGCTGACTCCTCTCGATGTGGAGGAGCAGCGGTTCTACTCCAAGCTCCTCCCATGTGTCAGAGCTCCTCACCCTATCTCTAAGGGAGCGCCCTGCCACCCTGCGAAGGAAACTCATTTCGGCCGCTTGTATCCAGGATCTCATTCTTTCGGTCATGACCCAAAGTTCATGACCATAGGTGAGGGTAGGAACGTAGACTGACCGGTAAATCGAGAGCCTCGCCGTTCGGCTCAGCTCTCTCTTCACCACAACAGACCGATACAGCGACCGCATTACTGCGGCCGCCGCACCGATCCGCCTGTCAATCTCACGCTCCATCCTTCCCTCACTCAACTCAACAAGACCCCGAGATACTTGAACTCCTCCACTTGAGGCAGGAACTCTCCCCCAACCCGGAGGGAACAAGCCACCTTTTTCCGGTCGAGAACCATGGCCTCAGACTTGGAGGTGCTGATTCTCATCCCAGCTGCTTCACACTCGGCTGCAAACCGCCCCAGGACATGCTGGAGGTCCCGGCTCGAAGGAGCCAACAAGACAATCTGCCATCTGTGAAAAGCAGGGATGAAATCCAGTGGCTCCCGAACCAGATCCCCTCCAGCCCATGACTGTGCCTAGAAATTCTGTCCATAAAAATAATGAACAGAACCGGTGACAAAGGGCAGCCCTGCCGGAGTCCAACATGTACTGGAAACAGGTCTGACTTACTGCCGGCAATGCGAACCAAGCTCCTGCTCCGGTCATTCAGGGACCGTACAGCCCTTAGCAGAGGGCCCCCGACCCCCGTACTCCCGACGATATCCCCAGTCGAGGTCAACAGCTCCCCGCCTCCACCATGAACAGTGTTGGCAGGGTGCTGCTTCCCCTCCCCGACAGAGGGTTCCACCAGACGTTCCCAGCAGACCCTCACAGTACGTTTGGGTCTGCCAAGTCTGTCCAGCTTCCTCCCCTGCCAGCGAAACCAACTCACCACCAGGTGGTGATCAGTTGACAGCTCAGCCCCTCTCTTCACCCGAGTGTCCAAGACATATGGCCGGAGGTCAGATGACACGACCACAAAGTCGATCATTGACCTCCGGCCTAGGGTGTCCCGGTGCCACGTGCACCGATGAACACCCTTATGCTTGAACATGGTGTTCGTTATGGACAAACTGTGGCTAGCACAGAAGTCCAACAACAGAACACCACTCGGGTTCAGATCAGGGAGGCCCTTCCTCCCAATCACACCCCTCCAGGTAACACTGTCGCTGCCCACGTGAGCGTTGAAGTCCCCCAGTAGAACGATGGAGTCCCCAGTTGGAGCACTCTCCAGTACCCCTCCCAGGGACCCCAAGAAGGCCGGGTACTCTGCACTGCCGTTTGGCCCGTAGGGCGAAACAACAGTTATTATTATTATTATTATTATTATTTCTGCATATTCTGAACTTTGAATGGGAGCAGCTGTAACACAAACAATTTCCCCTAGGGATAATAAAGTATTTCTTATTCTGATTCTGATTATCCATTTCTGTGTAACAGAGTTAAAAATGTACCTTTATTATTTATTATATTTATGTTGTATTTGGTTTTTGAATTTTATCTTATTTAAATAGTTTTATTTTCCTTTTACCTGTGAGAGGGCATTTTTCTGCACTTTGCTTTCTTTTTGTTCCTCCTGAGCCCCCGTAGTCCTCCAGGCTTCTGTAGCCCCTCCCTTCTTCCCCTCACAGTAATGTTTGCAATGGCTGAGGGTGAGTTCGGCGGGAAATCCCGCCAACATATTTTTGTTGTTTGCCGTGTAAATGTGGGTTTAACCTATTGAATGTGAAGAAAAATATGCACAGAGAATGTAAATATGTTTTTATCAGTTGTTTTCACTAGTTTTTACATTCAGAACAAGTTTTTACAAACTATTTTATGGTACAGATATCGGCGCCACTCGGCTGCCTCGTTTAGAGCTACGTACAGAGACTGTGGTTCTGTGTGTGTGTGTGTGTGTGTGTAACGAGTGTCATTCTGTATGTTTAGGCGTGAGACAAAAAGACGGATGACGACATTTTGTATCTGAACTGTCTCCCGCAGGTTTGGGTCAAATAAACGCTGTAAACACTGCAGAATCCTTCTCCTCCTTCTTGTGCCGACCCACTATGGTTACATCTGCTCAAGGCGGTTTGTTTCTGCTGCTGTCCACAACGTGACTGCTGCATCGCTCTCTGATATCTCAAACTACGGGCAGGCTGAAGGTCATAACGTGCGTGTGTTAATTATGCGTCAAAAAAATGAACACCGTTAACGCCGTTCAAAACCTCAGTTCTGGCCTGATTGATCCGTTCCTTCACCTTTGATGTGTGTTTGGATCATTGTCCTGTTGGAACACCCAACCGCACCCAAGACCCAATCTGCTGCTGATGATTTCAGGTTTTCCTGAAGAATTTGGAGATGATCCTCCTTCTTCATTACTCCATTTACTTTCTTTAGAGCAGCAGATCCACTGGCAGCAGAACCGCCCCACAGCAGAACACTACCAGCACCATGCTTGGGCCATGCTACAGAACAAATCTGATTCACACAACTTTCTACAATCAGAAAAATTATCATTCAAGTTGCTGTATGTATATTTATGATCCAGCAGATTTGGTCTCATGTTCAGAAGACCTATAATAAATTAAATTATTGAATCAAACTTTATTAATATTTTTGTGACAAAGTAGATTGCACTCATTGATCACAGAAACATAAGAGCTGTAGGAATCAACTGAAGGCTGACATGATGAATATTTTCTTTATGAGTGGACGGAAACTTTTGACCACAGCTGTTTATAACATATAGGTTATGACAGAAGGCACAGCAGTTGCAGGTGTGCTGACCACGGTGTTGCTGCTGCAGCGTACACTCACCTATGGCCGTGCATACCAGATGTGTTGGCTATGATGTCATAATGTTGGAATGACATTCAGCTAGTCAGACATTTCCTTAATGTGAAAAACAATTTTAAAAAATAAAGACTTTTCATAAGTCACAAATCTCAAGTATAAATCTGTTTTTAAAATGATAACACAATGCATGGTTAAAATAATACAAGGGGCCATTAACATTAAAGAAAATAGGCAAATCTGTACGCTACTAACAGCCTACATTTGTAATGAGACTTTTACATATGACACAGATTTTAGACAGTTTGAGCCCATACATTACAGGGTTGAAGAGTGGAGGACATGTAAGAAAGTACAGTGATAAAAATATACTCAACATATTGGGAACACTGTTCATATCAAACCTGCTCTGTAATATTTCAAAACAAGCCCCAAAACAGAAGTTGAGCAGAGAAGCGAGGTGAGGTGTGCAGGTACTGACGGCTTTCTGTCTCGTCTGTTTAGAGCCGGAGAAACAAACTTTAAGGATCCTCATGTACGTGTAAAAGATTACAGTTAGAGGACCAAAGACAAAGAAGGCACTAGTAATGAGTCCATAGATGTTATTCAGTGTGGTGTCATAGCAGGCCAGTTTCACAACAGAGTGATAGTCACAGTACACTTTTTTAATAATGTTCCCACACAGTTGTAAAGGAACAACCAAAGATGCTGTACAAGAATGTACAAGAAACATGAGTAACCATATTAGAGTAATAAGCATGGCAATCTTGTTATACGTCATAAATGTGTTATATTGCAGAGGATAACAGATAGCAAGATATCTGTCATAAGACATGACGGCTAAGTTTAAAAGTTCTACACCTCCATAAGTGTACACACAGAAAATCTGCAGGAAACAAAGAGAAGCAGAAACAGTGTGAATGTCAGAGAGAATCTGAGTCAGAAGGAACGGAAACAACCCTGAACTACCAAACAGTTCATTTACAAACAGGCTGCACAGGAACATGTACATAGGTTCATGTAAGCTTCTGTTCATACAGATAACCACAATGAGCAGCAGGTTGGAACAAATGATTAAAATGTATAGAGACAAAACAATCATGAAATATAAGTATTTCAACAGCCCGGTGTCAAAGTAGGCACTAAGTGTGAAAAATGAAACCTGTGTTGAGTTCATCATGATCCTCCATCTGGTTCAAAATAACACAAAGTAATAATTTTGTCAACTGGTAGTTATATTGTTTGTTTATATGTGCTCTATGTTTTAGCTGCACTTTGTGCAAAACAAGTAGAGGTCAACACAATAGCTTGAAACAGATTCATCACAATGGATATCATTTTGTTAAACAACCCCAAACAGAAAATTTACTTTGCAAAGTCTGTTCAATGCTGAGGTTCAAAAGGACAAAACTAAGTTTGAAACCTTGTGTGAATTAGAGTGTTCACCAGTTGTCCGGCTGCAGTCGTACTATGAGTCCCTCCAAACTGAGCTGAAACTCTGCTTTAAAACTTTTGAACGCAGAGGACACCCACAGCAGCAGTGTGACCTCATAAGTTATTGATACTCATGTTTAATTAATGTCAGCAAAAAACAAATCATGTAGAAGCCTGCTTTTATTCTTCATATAAATTGCTAGGAATTATAGTACACATAGCTATATTTTTTTAAACTTCATTTAAAGCATTTTCGATATAAACACTCAGTACATGATTTGAATGGCTCTGCCATGAATGCACATATAAATACAGTAAGAAGAATACAAAAGTAAGGACTCATACTATCAGCAATATTAAATACGGCAGGACATATCTCCGCAGGCTTCATAACGAAGTAGACTTAACTGAGAAAACAACATCACATATTATATATATGTATATATATATACATATATATATATATATATATATATATATATATATATATGTATATATATATATGTATATATATATACATATATATATATATATATATATGTATATATATATATACATACATATATATATATATATATATATATATATATATATATATATATATATATGTATATATATATATATATATATATATATATATATATATATATATATATATATATATATATGTATATATGTATGTGTACATGTCTGTATGTATGTATGTATACATGTATATGTATGTCCTAACTTCAACCTGGACACTAGCCTGGCAAAATGGAAAGTGGAGAACACAGTCCGGCAAGCAAGAGCAGCATCAGCTCCGGGGCCTAATGGAGTACCATACAAGCTCTACAAGAACGTGCCGGATGTCCTACGCTTTCTGTGGAGGCTAATGAGGGTAGTGTGGCAGAAGCAAAGAATACCCAAGGCTTGGTGAAGGGCTGGCGGTGTGCTTGTACCAAAAGAAAAGGATGCATCAATCATCAGTCAATTCCGACCAATCTGTCTTCTCAACGTAGAGGGGAAGATCTTTTTGAGCATTGTAGCACAGAGGCTATCCACCTACCTGGGAAGAAATAAGTACATTGGTACATCTGTCAAGAAAGCCGGAATTCCAGGATTCTCTGGTTGCTTGGAGCATACAAGCATGATCTGGCACCAGATCCAAGCAGCAAAGACGGACAAGCCTACATGTGGTCTTCCTTGATGTAGCCAACGCGTTTGGCTCAGTTTCCCATGAACTTATCTGGGAATCCTTCAACTTCTTCCATGTACCAGAGCTCATCACCACACATGTCAAGACCTATTTCCAGGACCTGCAACTGTACCTCACAACGGCCGACTTCAGCGCTTGGAAGGAGGCACCATGGCAGGTTGCACAGTCTCACCTTTGGCTTTTATGATGGCCATGGAAGTCACCATCAGGGCCTCAAAATGGGTAGTGGGCGGTGAACGAACCACGGCTGGGCTATGTTTCCACCTATCAGGGCATACATGGACAACGTGACAACACTGACCACTACTATAGCATACTTGGAAAGCTGCAGGAAAACATCAAGTGGGCCCGAATAAAAATCAAGCCCAACAAATCGCGAAGCATCTCCATAGCTAAGGGGGTGCTGAGTGACACAAGGTTCTTCACTGACAACGACCCAATTCCAACGGTGCCTGAACAGCCGGTCAAAAGCCTGGGCAGGGGGGCGTGACCTGACCATGGCTGACTGAAGACGTGTTTTCACCGAGCTCCCGTTCCCACTTAATTTTATCCGAATTATCTGCAGGTTAGTTGTCCTTTTTTGACTCGATACGCTAGTACAGTGCCGAAAGACTCAACCAGACGAAGAAAAGTAAAATTTTGACAAGCTGCAATGTCGAAACAGACGAAGATTCAAGCACGAAAGGGGGCTAATGTTTTAGCCGCTAGCGCTAGCCAAGAAGAGTACCCGCCGCCACAAGCTAGCGAAACCCCACCGGCCATGGACACGGCTGCTCTTATCCACAAGGTAACACAAAACTTCAGTGAAGTGATGGAGGAGAAACTCGATAAGTTTTCCAACATGCTAGAGAAAATTTCCTCGACCTTAGAGAGCCAGTCGAAGCGTATTACTGCCGCGGAGCAGCGTGTCTCAGATGTGGAAGAAGTAGTGACAGACCTAGAGACCAGACTCGCCTCCGCGGAAAATAAAATAAAACAAATGTCTGATGGCATGGATGATCTGGAGAACCGAAGTAGGCGAGACAATATTCGTATCCTCAATTTGGAAGAAGGCACAGAGGGAAAGGAGCCTATACAGTTTTTTGAATCCTGGCTGCCTACTGTGCTCGGATTGTCTACGAGCGCCGAGAGGAGCCGCATCAAGATTGACCGGGTGCACCGCAGCCTGGGACCGAGGGGGGCGCGTCCTCGGCCGGTGATAATAAAACTTCATAACCCCAGAGACAAACTGAGGATAATGGCAGCGGCGAGGAAGAAGTCTGTCCTGGAACACGGCGGGAGGCACATCCTCATTCATCAGGATTTGTCTCCCGTGATCAGAGGGAAACGCCGCGCCTTCAACGACGTGTGTCAAGCCCTGATAAACAAAGGCATCCGATTCGGGATGCGCTTCCCCGCTACGCTCACCGTGAACCACAACGGCAAGGAACACAGGTTCGGGGCAAGGGGGGATGCTGAGGACTTTCTGAAGACGCTGGGCTAGAGGTTGACTCGGGACTGCACATCATCTTACGTGGTTACACATCTGCGCAATGAGGTTCTGAGTAAGTTATCATACTGATACGGAGGCTATACATCTCTGACAGAGTATCAGTATGACTGGACAGCAAGGGGGGTAAAAGGACTGTTTAAGTCGAGTTGCAGTCACAGACACTAGATTGTGGGTTGAGAGGGATGACACTACATTCATTTAAATTACCAGAATATGGACATGTATATCAATATTTGTATCTTGTGGGAGCGGGAGGGAAGTGTGGAGATCGTTTGGGGTTTTATTTTATTTTATTTTATTTTTCTTGATATTACGGGCTCTGAAGAGCTTGCTGCTTGGTTCTTTGGCAGTCGTCTTGTTTTAGGGATGATTAGAGGCTATGCCTATGAGTGGAATACACTCGTTTAGACCTTTTTTACATGTTGTAATTTTGGTCTTATTTGCACTATGTGTGCTTTTTCCCACAGAGAGGGCAGGTTTCACCTCTCTGCCCCAATATCATCGGGGATCTGATGCAGTTGTAGTTCAGTTCCTGCGTCAGATTGATGAAGTGGAAGGTCACTTTTGTGTTCTCTATGTGGTTCTTTGTTTTTTGTTTTTCCTGACACATGCTATAGACAATGCCTTAATAGTGAGAAGACTAACTGTCAAATTTAAGTTAAAACAGGTAGGGAGTTGTATTATAAAACCCCACAGAGATTATGGCTGAATTGAACTTCGTAAGTTATAATATAAGAGGAGTTAATAATCCAATCAAAAGAAAGAAAATCCTGGGACAATTTAAGAGGTTACAGTGTTCTGTTGCTCTGATTCAAGAGACACACTTGTCACAAACCGAACACTTAAAACTAAAGGGAGAATGGGTGGATCAGGTGTACAGTGCTTCATGTGGGAGAAAAAAGAAGAGAGGAGTCGCTATACTATTTCATAAATCGGTGTACTACAGTAACGAAAAGATTTTCCAGGATGATGAAGGTCGATATGTTATGGTAATAGGCACGATTGGAGGGAAAAAAATAACTATACTGAATATATACGCCCCAAACGAAGACTGCCCTTTCTTTTTTAAAAAAATAGCAACTCTGTTAGCTGACAAAGGTGAGGGGATCATCATAATAGGAGGTGACTTCAACTGTACCCTGAATTCAAAATTGGATAGACTGCCTGCAACCAGGAAACCTCCATCCAAAATGTCTAAGGGCTTATCATATATGATGAAAGAACTGGGTCTAGTAGACATCTGGCGACAGCTCCATCCTAATGAGAGAGATTTCACTTATATGTCTCAAGTGCATGGGAGCTACTCAAGAATAGATCTTTTTTGTGTATCAAGGACTGAAATGTATAGAATAAAAGATTGTACAGTTGAACCAATTACTATTTCAGACCATGGCCCTGTGACTATGAAAATCAACCTAGGTACGGACAATCACTTCAGACACTGGAGGCTTAATGTATCCCTGCTAACAGATATGAATATTAGGCAAGAATTGAAGGAGGCTCTGACTGAATACTTTATCGTAAATGATGATGGTAATGTCTCCCCCTCAATTATATGGGATGCTAGTAAAGCCACTATAAGAGGGAAAATTATTTCTATAGGGTCCAGAATAAAAAAACAAAGACTCGCTAAACAACAGAGTTTGGAAGATGAAATAAAAAAATTAACGAGAGAACACAAACAATTTGGAAAGAAAGACGCTTTGAAAATGCTAAAGGAGACGAGACAACAACTGGATGAGGTTCTGACATATAAAGCAGAGGGTGCTCTGAGATTTACTAATAGAAAATATTATGAAATGGGTAACAAAGCCAGCAGGCTTTTGGCTTTTCAACTCAGAAAAGCCCAATCTAGCCGTGCAGTTCCAAAAATTAGGAATCCTGAAACCAATCTTATTGAGGCAGATCCCACTAAAATAGCAAACTCATTTTCCACGTACTACAAACAACTATATAAGGCTGAAGACCTTGAATTCAAGGAAAAAAGAATATTAGAGTTTTTAAAACCCCTTAAAATGAATAAACTATCAAATGAGGAGGTGGAATTTTTAATACAGCCTATCACAGAAAAGGAAATTAGGGAAACCATTCTTAAAATCAAAAACAATAAATCACCAGGAATAGATGGTTTCTCTGGAGAATACTATAAGATATTTATGAATGAACTTACACCTATATTGTGTAAATTATATAATTATGTTCTAAAATCAGGAGACCCCCCAAATTCATGGTCAGAAGCCATACTATCAGTAATACATAAGGAGGGAAAAGATCCCCTTCAATGTAATAGCTATCGCCCAATAAGCTTACTCTGTGTAGATTATAAAATCCTAACCTCTATATTAGCAGTCAGAATTCAAAGAAATATAAAAAAATTAATTCAACCAGATCAAACAGGATTCATATTAGGACGTCAAGGATCAAATAATATAAGACGAGCTTTAAATCTGCAAGCAATAGCGGCAGGAGACAGTCAACCGTCAATGCTCCTCGGTTTAGATGCCGAGAAAGCATTTGATCGGGTGGACTGGCAATTTCTGAAACAGACACTAATAGAAATGGGCTTTGGGAATGAATTTGTGAACTGGATAAACCTACTATATAAAGAACCCTGCTCGAAAGTCAGAGTTAACGGTCACTGTTCTAGCTTTTTTAGGATTGAACGAGGGGTGAGACAAGGAGACTCTCTGTCACCCATCTTATTTGCTATCAGTATCGAGCCTCTGGCAGAGGCAATACGCCAAAATGCTCAAATCCAAGGGATAACAGATGATGGAGGCTCAATTCATAAAATAGCTTTGTTCGCGGATGACATTTTACTTTTTGTAAAAAATCCACTTTCTTCCATTCCTGTACTTATGAAAACCTTGCACGAATATGGATCAGTGTCCGGATATAAAATTAATGAAAATAAATCAGAAGCCATGATGATTTCAGGCACCTGGCCTACACAACTGAATAATAGTGTCTCCTTTCGCTGGTTTTAGGTATTTGGGAATAATTATTACCCCTAATCCCACCCAACTATTTGAGGCGAATTATAACAAATTAATTAAACAAATAAAAAATGATGTGGCACGTTGGGAAATTGTACCGCTGTCCCTCGTAGGAAGAATAGAGACGGTAAAAATGAATCTACTACCGAGACTTCTCTTTTTATTTCAATCCCTCCCTATTAAAGTACCGGTTTCCACATTAAAAATGCTAGATAGGTTAGTTTCAACATTTATATGGCAAAAGAAGAGACCAAGGATAAGATTGAAATCTCTTCAACTACCTAAAGATAAGGGCAGTTTAGGTTTACCAAATCTCAAAAGCTATTACTGGGCTGCACAGATAAGTGCTATAGTGGCATGGATCAGAAATGACCAAGAGACAATATGGACTAAGATAGAGCAAGATTCTGTAAAGGAGGTCTCCTTAGCGGTACTCCCTTTCATAGATATAAAGTCTGTTAATAAAATCAAAATAAAGAACGAATGGATAAAACACACCTTAAAAGTCTGGACAACTGTGAAGAAAAAGCTTAAGGGACCGGAGTCGATCTCAAGGGCCCTACTGATTGTAGGAAATATAGATTTTCCGCCCTCCCTATGGGACAGTGGGTTCAGAGGGTGGGTGGACAAAGGTCTCCGTACAATTAATCAACTTTTTATAGGGATGGAATTTAAATCGTTCTCTCAACTTCAGGAGCAATTTGGCCTCTCATCAAAAGATTTTCATAGATATCTTCAGATCAGACATTATGTCACATGTCACAAGGAAAGGGACATGGTCAGAAATAACCCTAATGAGATAGAAGAGTACTTAATCAACATTTTAGAGAAACAACACCCAACAAAAAAAACATCTATCTAACATATACAAAAGACTAGTAATGGATGCTTATCAAAACACGGAATATATTAAAGAAAAATGGGAATTAGAAATGAATGTTATAATTGAAGACTCTGAATGGAATGACATGTGGGCAGGATGCCATAAGGGCATTAATAGTCAATTATGGAAAGAATTTGACTGGAAGATAAAAATTAGATTTTTTAATACTCCCCTTGTTGTTTCTATGTACGTGAAGAATTCCAGTGCAGCATTATGCTGGCGTAATTGTGGAAATACTGGAGACACCACACACATTTTCTGGGATTGCCCAGTTCTGCGTGGATTCTGGGGGGACATCAAAAGGGAGATTGATACTATGTTGGGGACAGATGTTGCTTGGGATCCAAAACTGTTTTTATTAGGAATTATTCCGAAAGATGTATACAATGCTGATCAACGATATGTACTGAGGATCCTTTTACTAGTAGCAAAGAAAATGATAACGGTTAACTGGAGAGACGTGAAGCCCCCAACCATAGGTCAATGGACCCAGAGACTGAAAAATGTCTACTCAATGGAAAAAATGACAGCCAGTTTGCAGCTGAAAACAGACATATTTGAGCAGAGATGGTCCTGCATTACCAGATATCTGGGGTTGGAATGAGTAGAATTTTTTGTTTGTTTGTTTTGTTTTTGACTACCTGCCTGTCCATTCATTTGTTTTTATGGCAGCTGGTTTCAATATGTATGCTTTGTGATATGTTGTATGATATGTCAGGAATTGTCTTGTCTTGTTAAGTGAATTGTTTTGTCTTGTGAAGTGTTTTGAAAAATGTTGGAAAAGTTTAAATAAAGAGAAAGTTCAAAAAAAAAAAAAAGCCTGGGCAGATGGTACAATGCAAGCCTCAAGGACAAAGAGCAAGTGCAACAACTAAGGCAAGAGATTGTCAACAGCCAGACAATGTGACCACTGTTGTGGAAAGGGAAAACACATATTTACTCAATATCATCATGATTGTTGTCATCATAAGGAGAGGACCAACCAGGGAGAGGGAACAAATCAAGAGACTCATCTTCTGAATGTGTATGAAGTCCCTATAACCACTGTGGAGAAGATGGAACAAACCATCACTTCATATGCTAAAAGATGGCTTGGCGTCCCACGACGTCTAGGTAACATCGGCCTCTATGGCAAAGGAGTCCTGGAGTTACCTTTCACTAGCCGATCTGAATACAAATGTTCCAAAGTTAGACTCCAGATGACACTGAAGGACTCCAGAGACAAGATCATCAGTTCTGCTGCACTGCCCCTAGTAACTGGGCAGAAGTGGACACCATCCAATGCAGTGCAGCAAGCTACATCAGCCCTGAGGCACAAATACATTGTAAATCCAGCAGGGAAGAGGAGGCTTTGGCCTGAAAGCATGCAAACTAACCTGGCGAAAGGCTACAACATCAGAATGGAGGAAGCTGGTGGTGGAGGAGGTGCTTCGACAGGAAGAGGTCTTCAGAAGTGCAAAGTGTCTCTCTTGCTAAACAGGGGCAATGGATGCAGTGGGAATGTGTGGAGAGAAGAAAGATCTGCTGGAGGGAACTATGGGAAATGGAAGCAAGCAAGATCAGTTTTATCGTCAGAGCGACGTATGATGTGCTTCCATCACCAAAGAATCTCCATCAGTGGTATGGTGAGGACCCAACCTGTGCCCTCTGCCCTATGCCCAACTCCAGCAACTCTCAAACACATCATGACAGGCTGCAAGACCTGCCTTACGCAAGGGAGATACACCTGCCGGCACAATCAGGTCCTCAAGAGCCTGGCAGCAGCTCCGGAAAGCAAACAGAGCAAGACCAACTCCTTGCCACGAAGAGAACCAACCCCCTGAAGGCAACAACGTTTGCCAGAGAAGGACAGAAAACACCAAAACATCCCTCCACCAGGCCGGAAGCAGGACACCTAGGCAGTCCCTGGCCCGGGACTGAAAGATGCTGCCAGACATCAGCCACAAACTAATTTTCCTTCAAGATTTGAAGACAGTTTGTGTGGAAGAAGGGGCCAAAATCACACTTGACTTGAGCAATGCATGCGACTAGTTTCTCCAGACAGGAGGCGTCTTGAAGTTGTCATTACCAACAAAGGCTTTTCTACTAAGTATCAAATACATTTCAGTAAGCGTGTTCAATACTTTTTCATGTCATTCCACTTTATTACACATAACTTAATTTATGGACATATATGTTTTGATTTCTTTGTATGTGTGGATTACTTTGGTTGTTATCGACATCTGGTGACAATTTTATGTCAATAGCCCCATCAGAAATATATTTACTGAGAAAAATGTTGACGCGTTCAATACTTATTTTCCCCGCTGTATATATGCATATATGTATGTGTATATATGTATGTATATATGTGTATATATGTATATATACACACACACATATATACATATATATATATATATATATATATTTATGTATATATATACATATATACACGTATATACATATACATACATAATATTACATACATATGTATGTATTTGAATCGTTTGGTTCATTTGTGTTATGTTCTCTTCTGTTTTTATCGTAAAACACATAGAAGGCTAACGTCAACATCTTTCTTCAAAGAACAGAAGGAAAACATTGTTGGTCATTTTTTATTCAGAACTGTCCATTTAAATTTAAATTTGAAGCAGTAGCTTTTCTACAAAGGTTTTCTTTTTCCTGACATTAATTAAACATCAGTATTCATCAGTAGGACCTGAGATAATGAGGTCAGTCTGCTGCCACCATTAAAAGTTTAAAAGAGGAGCACAGCTTCATCTTATAGGAGAGAGGTTCAGTATGATGACAGCAGGTCAGTAGGTGAATGCGAAGTTTCACACAATGTCATAAGCTCCCCTTTGTAACAACCAACCAACCATTATATTGACTTTGAATAGGAAATGTTGCACTGGGTATGTTTGTAAGACCATGATAAGGACATTTACACAGAATATTACTTTATTACACTGACTTCTATTATGCGTGTTTGATGCTTCAGCTGCATGTTGTGCAGCTTTAATCCAGGAAACTGTAACATGATCATTGTTTCATCTGTTACAAGGAGGCCAATGAACTCTACACAGTTCTCATATTTGGCGCTTGTTGCCTACGTTGACACTGGGCTGTTGAAATACTTATATTTCATAATTGTTTTGTCTCTATACATTTTAATCATTTGTTCCAACCTGCTGCTCATTGTGGTTATCTGTATGAACAGAAGCTTACATGAACCTATGTACATGTTCCTGTGCAGTCTGTTTGTAAATGAACTGTTTGGTAGTTCAGGGTTGTTTCCGTTCCTTCTGACTCAGATTCTCTCTGACATTCACACTGTTTCTGCTTCATTGTGTTACCTGCAGATTTTCTGTGTGTATTCTTATGGAAGTATAGAACATTTAAACTTAGCCATCATGTCTTATGACAGATATCTTGCTATCTGTTATCCTCTACAATATAACACTCGTATGTCATACAACAAAGTTGCAATCTTTATTGCTACAACATGGTTACTCATATTTCTTGTGAATTTTGTTACAATCTCTTTGGTTGTCCCTTTACAGCTGTGTGGGGACGTTATTAACAAAGTGTATTGTGACTATCACTCTGTTGTGAAACTGGCCTGCTATGACACCACAGTCAGTAACATCTATGGACTCTTTGTTACTGCCATCTCAGTCTTTTGTCCTCTAACTTTAATTCTCTACACATACATGAGGATCCTTAAAGTTTGTTTCTCCGGCTCTAAACAGACGAGACAGAAAGCGGTCAGTACCTGCACACCTCACCTCGCTTCTCTGCTCAACTTCTCTTTTGGGGCTTGTTTTGAAATATTACAGAGCAGGTTTAATATGAACAGTGTTCCCAATATGTTGAGAATATTTTTATCTTTATACTTTCTTACATGTCCTCCACTCTTCAACCCTGTAATGTATGGGCTCAAACTGTCTAAAATCCATGTCATATGTAAAAGTCTGATCTAAATTAAAAACTTAACTACACTCTATTTTTTCAACCTGTTGTGCCGTGTAAATACAGGGACATAATTTCCATCAATAGTAATCACAAAGTTGTGCACTATGATAACAGACCAGTTGTCTTCACTGTTACTAATTATAGAAGTATGTATAAATGTAGTTTTGCTACTCTTTAGTTTGATCTGCTGAGATCCTACACTGGTACAGCGGTGATCTGATCTGAACTAACACATATACTTAAAGCAAATAAAAGCCGACACCAGTTCTCCTTAAGGACTTTGAACTACACATTTTACAGAGTTGAGAATGTTTTTGTACAAGTTGAAAATTGAAAGAAATACTCTGAACAGGTGACATCATCATTAAATGATTTGTAACATTCTTTCAGGATGAATGACAACAATCCAAGGCCAAATCCCAATACACCCCTTCTCCTCTTAGCCCTACCCCGCTGGTTTGTGCGTTCACCTCTACGTGTAGGATGTCCTGATTCTTGTTGGGATAGAGGTGTAGGATGAAGTGTTATGCTACATGACCCTCCAAATGGAGATTTTTCAGAGGGCACACCTCAAACCGAGGGTTTTGTCTCTGTAGCTAACTGGCTCACTGGCTCATGTTTTATTGTTATTGCTGATTTGTGCATGACATTCCCCCCTTTGCCACTTGATTGGGAAAAAAATGGACAAAGCCACCGCAATGTCACCCATCAGTGCTTCACTCCCCCTAACTCCCGACTAATCAAAAATGGGCAAAGAGGTGGAGCATGGGCTGAGCTGAAGCAAGCCTAGTTAGTTAAAGAAGCGTTTTGAGTGTAGCACGGCGCAGCACTGCTGTACAGCTGGCGTGGTGAGACCGAGGAGTTTCCGCGGTAATTGCAGAATCACTACTGATCACAATTATACATGTATGTGTTATAAACACAACAACAAACAGACAAAACGTTAGTGTTCCCAACCAAAGGATTAGAAGGGTGGCTCACTTAGATTAGTCTCTTCTTTGAGCCTTTGAGATAGCTTAGTGTTAGCCTGCAGCTAGCTTAGTGTTAGCCTGCAGCTAGCTTAGTGTTAGCCTGCAGCTAGCTTAGTGTTAGCCTACAGCGTCACAGATTAATTCAGAGAAGAGCTCATGAACATCAGGGGAACAACTCCAGCGGACTTGTTTCCGACTTTTCTCTGTTCAACAGTGGAATTATTGGACATTCTGGTTAAAGTTGCCCTTTGCTCATGCAGGACAGGAGGACGAGTCTTCACAAGCGCAGACACCGGACTTCACTGCCCGGTATATTCCTGTCCAACATTCACTCACTGTGCAATAGACTGGAGGAACTGTAGCTACTGTTTTTATATCAACGGTGGCTGGTGCAATGCTGTGATGGTGATCCTGCAGCACTGTTCTCCTGTTCTGAAATCATTTTTCATTAACTGTAAACTCTTCTACTCCCCACGTGAGTTGGCTTCATTCATTCTGGTCGGTTTTAACGTTCCAGGTCAACGTGCAGGACGCGCAGCTCAAACCAGATACTGTGCGTGGAGTGGACACACCTGGGCTCTTTAGTTATTGTCCTCGGTGACTTTAACAAAGGACACATCAACCACAAACTTCCCAAATACAAACAGTTTGTTAAATGTCTGATGAGAGAGAGGAATGTTTGGATCACTGTCACACCACAGTCAGTGGTGCCTATCATGCCATCCCCGTGCTGCACTGGGCCACTCTGACCACGTCATGGTCCATCTGATTCCTGCTTACGGGCAGAAAGTAAAGGTGGAGTCCAACCGCTTCCTGGGCACCATCATTTCCCAGGATCTGATGTGTGAGCTGAACATCAGGGGCCTCATGTACTAAGACTTGCGTGGATTTCCTACTGAAACATGGCGTACGCTAGAATCCAGAAACTGTCGTACGCACAAAAAAAATCAGATGTATCAAAGTGTGCGTACGCATGGATCCAAGCACTTTTCCTTTGTACATCCCAATCAACGTGGAATTGAGCGCACATGTAGAAGTGCTAAACCCCTCCCTGTCCACGCCCCCTTTTAAATATGCAAATTAATTTAAATAGGGCCTGCACCGGGGATTCCCCTCTCTGCACCATCAGATTTACACCATGAGTAAAGGGAAGAAGCGCAACTTCACCGAGTCTGAGCTCGAAACGCTATTAAATGAAGTCGAGACACGAAGATCTGTATCATTTGGTAGCCTCTCGTCAGGGATAAACACCAAAAAAAGAAATGTGAGTGGGAGCTTGTGTGTGAGGCAGTGAACGCTGTGTTGTCGGAGGAGCGCACACTCACTGAAAAAAAAACAAAAAATAATAATAATAAGAAGAAGAAATATATATGTATATATATATATATATATATATATGCTACCGTTAGTGGGAAACAAACAGAAGGACAAAACAACTTCATTACAAGGATTGACAAGACTGATCGCACTTATATTAATGACTGCAGAAGTGCGCCGTGGCTACTGCAGTGTGACATTTCCAACTTTACGCACGCGTTTATTGACACAAATACTGAACACAAGGAGACAATAAAGGGCTTGTTAGATAGCTCTGTCGCTCTATTTTCACCAGGGAAAAACAAATGCATATATTTGAATGCACGTGCCCAAATGGGCATTGTGCTGGTTTACATTCGGGGCGCAATTAAACGGATACATTATTTAATCACCCATCGCGCACCGTGCCAGCCTCCAGCCTGTTACCAACCATGCTATCGGTAAGAATGAACGAGTCATGCGTTGAACCAGGCCACCATGCCACGATGTTGGTGAGCTGCATTTGCGCATCACATATTATTTGAACATTAATTGAATGAAAATGTTTCCTGTTGACAAAAACAAATTCATCCTGTGATGGCGCTTTTATAGCAACGTGTGCAGTCAATAGCTCCGATTACATTACCGACACCGGCTCTTGCTGCAAATTGCGCTTTAATGTTGGCCTGTTCAACAGCATTGTATGGGAATTTGATGTACCTGGATGACATTCTTACGATCCCAATTCAGATCCAGTAACAACGGCCTCGGCAACCTAAAACGACTCATGAGCCAGTTGTCGTCATTTGCCAACGGATCTTCCCGTTCTCTAAACACCCTCTCACGTCTGACATTACCATTTGCGATGTCTTCTAACAAGGCCAAGGCTGCCATTGTTAATGCCATTTTTTCATTACTTTGCGCATGCTTTTATATCCATCCATATGATTGCAAACACGTGTGTGTTAATTGTCCATTAATGTGTCTCTGATGTGCACATTACTCTGAGGACTAATTGTTTTCACATAATTAACAGTTTCCCAGCATCACCTCAACGTGTCGCCAAAGGAACAATAGCTGTAGAAACGTGCGTACGCCAGCCATGAAGCTGGCGTGGGGCACCGCACATTTCCACGGTCATTTCACTTTTGATACATCTGACCGTTGGCGTGGAAAATGACATCAAAAAAGCTTCCTGATTCTCCTGTGTGATGAAGACGATCAGCTGACTGGTACCAGAGGAAACTCAAGTTGGTTTATTTTCTTTTTCAGAGATCCTTTATTGATTTGTTTGTGAAGAGGGTTCACTCTGGACAGATTTGAGAAACTGAATTTCTATCTTTAGTTGTTTATTGTTGAATCAGTGAAGGCTGCTGTTTGTTGTTTTATTTTTGGCGAATATTACTTGAACTTGTCTAACCCTAACCTGCAAAAAGACATCAGGATAAAGTCAAGCTGTTCTTGTAAAAGACCCCTATCTTTGTAAAGAGGAGTTTGTTGTGAGACTTGCACATGATGTAAAATGTGCATTTGCATGGTAGATTATTGTTCTTTACGTTGAAATGTATTTAATTAGGCCAACCTTTTCAATAGGTTGGAGTGAGATTCGTTATCAGTGAAGTTTGTGCATTCAGTGACATCAATGCAGAAGTCCAGGTCATAAAAACTATGTCTAATCAGTAATCATGATTGAGATGAATACGTTTGGTTGATCAGACATCATAGCCTAATTCAGGACACCAAAACAACCCTGATGTACTTTTGTAGTTCAACCCTGAAGTTAGCATGGCCCTGGTTCCCTCTGTGGGATTTTTTAATTTGATTTTCATTATGACAGAAAATAATGTGTGTGTTAAACACAAGTTTATGATCCTTCCAGGTTCTGTTCATCAAGCTAATCTCAACAGATGAACACAAATTAAATGTGTAGCAGTAAAAAGCTAATGCTAGGCTACAAACAGACGACATCACGGTCACATGACTTAAACGTCTCCACCACTGAGCGTCTTACTGCACAATTACTATCCAGGTTTCTATAAACTGATCAATGTACGAGTTGTAAAGTCAGAGTCAGAACAGTGTGTAACTAAAGTGGCCTGTAAAGACGGACTAGTGAGCAGATGAGTCTCCGTGTTCGCTGTGAGGACGTTTAATGTCCCCGACAACCTCTGTAGTCTCATTTAGACACTTGTTAGCAACCGCTAACCGTTTTTAACACACGGAACAGCTTTATAATTAAACTGTGGGGTATTCACTGACGTATTTTTATGAAGTAGAACAAAACGTGAAAACAACAGACCTTATTTCAGGCATCTAACCAAAAACCCGTTGACTTACAGAGACAAAATGCCAACTTATATAAGGGTTTTAGGACACATTCCTGTGGCACTATATTAGGAATCACAAGCAAGTTTCAGAGACAGAAAGCGTCCCTGCAACCGTAGTAGACCGCTGTCACTCCTGCCTGCCTGCATTGTGGTACAGAGGGCAGGGAGAGACGCTACAGTCTGTCTGTACGATATCAGTATCCTCTTTTTGTGTCATTATTGGTTATAAAGGGAAAGAGAAGTAAAGTCAAAAACATGAAAACTGAATCCTGTAATGGCCCTTTAACCCTAAATATCTCTGATACATTTTGGGCTTCCTGTGTGGGCCATTTGTGTGGTGGCTCCTGTGGGACAAACAGCAAAACAAAACATTGTCTTTCCAGTGGTCACTACACAGGAGCGTAAGCTGCTGGCGACAGCAGAGCGTCCTCCCACGATTCCCTGCGAGGCAGAGCGTGTTAATGGGCCGTTAGTGAAGCTGGTTGGAGTCTCCAGGGTGTCCAAGTGTCCACACAGACGGTCGAGCATTGTGTTGTGCTACAGATGAAAATAGCTGCTGCTGATGAAGAGAGGAGCTCCGTCGGGACTCATTACTGAGAAATGAAACAGTAAACATGATGAAATCACACATCAGAGTCCCCCGCTGACCTCTCTCCGTCCACCACACATCACACTGTCAACAATTAAAGATCTGTGACCTATTGAGAAAATAATGTGACCTTTAATTGGGTGATGTAATGTGTTATCAGTGTTATCCAACTTGTTCTTTAGTTTTGATTTCTGGTGGAAGTTTTCTCTCCTGCTGAATGGACAGGACATACAGGAAAACACCAACATAAATGTGCCAACATTAAGTACAAAAGGCTTTAAAATAGGCTCGGAGAGATGCAATGATGTTGTTCACTGATACATAACATACATAAATGTTCAGGCTCAGTCATCATCTCCTCCTGATGATATAAAGTCAGGCTCAGTCATCATCTCCTCCTGATGATATAGAGTCAGGCTCAGTCATCATCTCCTCCTGATGATATAGAGTCAGGCTCAGTCATCATCTCCTCCTGATGATATAGAGTCAGGCTCAGTCATCATCTCCTCCTGATGATATAGAGTCAGGCTCAGTCATCATCTCCTCCTGATGATATAAAGTCAGGCTCAGCCATCATCTCCTCCTGATGATATAAAGTCAGGCTCAGCCATCATCTCCTCCTGATGATATAAAGTCAGGCTCAGTCATCATCTCCTCCCGATGATATAAAGTCAGGCTCAGTCATCATCTCCTCCCGATGATATAAAGTCAGGCTCAGCCATCATCTCCTCCCGATGATATAAAGTCAGGCTCAGTCATCATCTCCTCCCGATGATATAAAGTCAGGCTCAGTCATCATCTCCTCCCGATGATATAGAGTCAGGCTCATCCATCATCTCCTCCCGATGATATAGAGTCAGGCTCAGTCATCATCTCCTCCCGATGATATAGAGTCAGGCTCAGTCATCATCTCCTCCCGATGATATAAAGTCAGGCTCAGCCATCATCTCCTCCTGATGATATAGAGTCAGGCTCAGCCATCATCTCCTCCTGATGATATAGAGTCAGGCTCAGCCATCATCTCCTCCTGATGATATAGAGTCAGGCTCAGCCATCATCTCCTCCTGATGATATAAAGTCAGGCTCAGCCATCATCTCCTCCTGATGATATAAAGTCAGGCTCAGCCATCATCTCCTCCTGATGATATAAAGTCAGGCTCAGCCATCATCTCCTCCTGATGATATAAAGTCAGGCTCAGCCATCATCTCCTCCTGATGATATAAAGTCAGGCTCAGTCATCATCTCCTCCTGATGATATAAAGTCAGGCTCAGCCATCATCTCCTCCCGATGATATAAAGTCAGGCTCAGTCATCATCTCCTCCTGATGATATAAAGTCAGGCTCAGTCATCATCTCCTCCTGATGATATAAAGTCAGGCTCAGTCATCATCTCCTCCCGATGATATAAAGTCAGGTGAAGTCTCGTAGTCCACAGAACATTTCTGGAGCTTCACAGTAAAACAGAGTTGCAGCGTTCTGCTGAACAGCTGAAGCAGCTGGAGATGATTTAAACATCAGATGTCTCCATGCAGCTCGTCTGCTGTGATCACAGAGATCACAACCTGATCTGAACACCAAAACATAATTTACACCCTCTTTTAAGATGAAATCAACCCAGAAAAAACACCAGGTCTCAGAGGGCCTGAAAACAATGATTGATTGATTTACTGGTCACCACATGCCCAACAAAGCTTCCCATCCATCACAAAGACTATTAGTGAAATAATAAAAAGGGGGCTGGAAAAAATGCAGGACTTCTAACACATTGACTATGAATTTCACATAATTGACACTTTTCACACACACTCATGCCACACACCAATTTCCTCAAACACTGAAAAACAAATGTATAACTGATAGCAGAACAAAAAGAAGCATCGACAGCCTTCAGAAAGGTGTTTTAGGCCAGCTAAGGCCGGTCTCTCCCTTCCTCCACACTGTTTTTATTTGAAAGTTCGGCCCCAACAGTGTTTGCTTGGAGAAAATCTAGCCCTTGGAAAAATGAAGTTGATGGCCCCTGCTCTTGAAGGACATTTTCTCAGAAGTCCCATATAATGATGGAGGGAGCCAGGCAACTGTGATTCAAGACAGGCCTTGTATGTCTATCCACAGGTAGTCACAACCTCAGTTCAGGATGCCACTGCTGTTAACTGTGGTAACATCAGTTTCTGATAACACAGGCTGTTGTTATCAGAAACTAATGATACCACAGTTAAAGGAAGTGGAGACTCAGGTATTGGTGGATGCCTTCTTCCTTGACCCATAGATCCCCTGCAGAGTGGCTCGACGGTGAAGGAATAACATTGACGAGACAGTTGTCCTACATCATGTCTTGTGCACAGTTTGAAGTCTTCACAGTCGGATCAAATACATAGGATGATTTTGCAATACAATAAGTAAATGATATTGAGGTTCAGGAGCAGCAACAAGTCCACAGGTTGCCATGGTAATGCTTGTGTAATTAAGTTGTTACAAGGTAATTCACTACCTTGCTTCATTTGAGCAATATCGTTGACTTTTATTAAGTTTTCTGGATGCACCATGTTGAAGACCAAGCCCGGCAGTGGCGCTCCCTGGTGTCAGCACCCTACACCCAGCAGGGTAATGCACCCTGCGTGCACTACAAAAACTGCTGAGGAATGGTCTGAAGAATGTGACAAAGAGCTGAAGGCATCGACCTGGCCTCCAACCTCCCAAGTTTTGAAGCCAACTGAACCTGAACAAGTCTGACCCATGGAGGCCCCCACTTTGCAATCCACAGGACTCATACGAGTCAGTTCAGTTGCTGGTTCGGAGCCAGTGCCTAATCTGGAACCACTTCTTTGTGTCTTGACAGCCAAAGAACCAGCCTCCATCTGGGCAAAAGGTTCCAAAGGGGCAATAACACTTTTCCGGTCTAGAACAAAGAACTGATTAAGGCTGGGGCTGGGGGCAGGTTATTGTGACCAAGGACCAACTGAAACAGCCTGTGACAAACATTTTTAACAACCAGTTAGTGTAGCGTGTTCTAACTTATCCATGAGAGAATAAACAAAAGATTTAAACTATTTTCACTAATCGAAGCAACAGTGGTCGAAGGACCAGTCATGTTTGGATGTAGGCATGCAAAGCCAGGAGGACGACTGTAGAGAGTTGATGTAGTCCACCATAGGTGTTCCTTGCGGCACTGGAAAATTGGAGATGTATACAATGACCGAATGATGTGACTCTACGGTGGCTCTCATGGAAAAGCAATCTGGTTCTCAAAAGGTTTACAGGTTTAAACCAGCACTAGCACCAGCCCAGAACCAGCCCTTGGTTTGCTTTGGTTCAAAAAGGGGGAATCAAAGTATATGTGTCCAACGATCTGGTGCCAGACAACAAAAAACCACCCCCAGAGTTCCTGTGTCCACACCTCAACAGGTCAGAGCCAAGTCAAATTCATAGCAGGGCCTCCATGGATTGGGCTGGGATGCCAATAAGGCCGGAGGGCAACAATTCTGAATCTCTCAAAAGTGTTTTCAACATTTTCTTATTTTTGATTGCATGACACTGTGGTGACTTTCAGTCCGACTTGTTTATCTCTTCAACCAATGGCAGCGTCAGACGGAGGGTATTAAAGTGCCGAGTCAGTGTTCAGAAGGGACAGTTGGATGAGTCTGGATGGAAACCGGCTGATTTCTACAGAAGTGAACTGTGAGCAGCTCGTCAGATTTAACTCTTTATGTTTGTCCTGAAATCAGATTTCCTTCAAATTAAAGGAACAATTAGACAGTGGTGGGAGTTTATCTCACCTCAGATTGTTTCATACATTTTCTATACTGTTATATATTTATTCTGATGATTTTATGTCTCACTGAACCTGGAATACGTGGTTGAATCTTTGGATTAATTCCATTGTGTTGTCAGGTTTCTCTTCAGCGGGAAACCAAACTGCTTGAGGAGAGATGAGCCAGCGCCGCTTTTTGGCAAGTTTGTTTGCCAAAATATTTCATGCTGTTGATGTGTTGTTTTTCTCTTGTCATATATTTGTGGTTAAGCCCTTTTCAAAGTTCCCATGTAGCCAGAAGACAGACACATGTTTAATATTAGGAAATGTAGTAAATGTACATTTATTTATTAAGCTGATAATCACAAATGTTCCTCAGAGGTCTTTACAAACTGTAAAACTACAGTTTGGGTCTTCCGTTATCACAGTAGATGTGTTGGGTTTTTTGTTTGTGTTTTTTATGCTCAGTAATAGACCAGATGATCGCGTTATTAATGCAATGTTGTTTCCTAAACAGATGAAACCCCTCAAAAGGCCAATCAGCCATCTGTCAATGTGTGACAGTTATATTCACATATGATTAACATCATTGAGTAGAACATTAAAATCAGCATTATGTGATTTTTCAACTGATCATTATGCTCCTTTTTTCCACTTTGTTGTCAAACATTGTTGATACAAAACATCTATCACGTTTCAACTTACTATTATTATTTTATGTTGCTGATGTTATTTGTACACTCTTAATATTGTGCTTTTGTTTCTTCATATCATAACTCCATGTCTGGTTCAGTGATATCAGTTCAGAATTGTTGGTCAAAGAATAAAGAGTTTTGTATGTTGTACAGTTACAGTACATCTGTCAAAGCAGGCTCCAGTCCTGTTGTTTGATTTCCATAATGGACCTGCTTGTTTGTTAACAGAAGAATCATTTCTGAAGTTATTTTTTATTACTAGAAAGAAACAGATACTCCACTGTGTTGTGAGGTTAAATGTTCAAATCTCCTCCTCTGTTTTCAGGCTGATTCAACTAAAATTGAACAAGGAGGTTTTCTGAGGAGGGAGGATGGAGAACGTCTCCTCACACAAACACTTCATCCTCAATGGTTTCAGTGAACTCGGAGCGCTGAGGCCCGTCCTCTTCATCCCCTTCTTCATCATGTTCATTGTGTCACTGTCGGCCAACTCCCTGCTGCTGTACGTCGTCATTTCACAGAGGAGCCTCCACTCACCGATGTGCATCCTCATGGCCGGCATGGCCTTTGTGGACCTGAGCCTCCCGCTGTTCTTCGTCCCCAACATGCTGCTGAGCTTCTTGTTTGACTGGAGGGGAATCTCTCTGATTGGCTGCCTGGTTCAGATGCACTTCATTCACTTTATAGGAACTTTTCAGTCCACATTGCTTGTATGGATGGCACTGGACCGCTACTTTGCCATCTGCACACCACTTTACTACCATGAACACATGGCTTTACCCAAATTCCTCAAGTTTATAATCCCGCTTGTGGTCAGAAATGTCCTCCTGATCACACTGTTTGTGAGTCTGGCAGGAACATTGTCATTCTGTGCTGGAAATGTGATGAACCACTGTTTCTGTGAGCACATGGCCTTAGTGGAGCTGGCCTGTGGAAGTACAGCCATCAACAACCTGGTGGGGTTACTGACAATTTTCTTAACTCCAGTGGCAGACTTCATCTTTATTTCTGCCTCCTATGTGGTGATATTCAGCTCTGTGTTCAAGTCCGGCAGGTCAGGGGTCAAAGCGCTTCACACCTGCATCACCCACATCATGGTCATCACTGTCAGCTTGACCATTGCACTTGTTGCTTTCCTGTCGTACCGGATCGGAAACGGTCTTCCTGCAGCCATTCGGGTGTTTACCAGCACCATGTATCTGCTGTTCCCGAGCTGTTTCAACCCAATCATTTATGGGATCAGAACCACTGAGATTCGACAGCAGATCCTGAAGACACTGACATGCTGTCACTTTGTTCGAACTGTGCCTCATTCATAAGAATCTGTAATGTAAAATGACTCTATAATATTTAAATCCATTTCTTTGAGGAAAGCCAAACATAAATTGAAAGTTCCTGATGACAAAAATGAAGACACTCGTGGTACATTAGAAATTATTGATTCATTAATTTATTCAACCTTTGTTTAGATGAAGGTCAAATTGAGGATGACACATCAGACAGCGCTGTGATTGAGTGGGATTACTCTTCCTGGTTCTCTTGCCATGCTGGAATTGGTCACACTCTCAGTCTCTCCTTAAGCGGGACTTCTGATTTCCTAATATGGCGGCTGATGCTTTCATCCGAGATGCTTGAGGGGCTCTTGTCTCTTGCCTGTTCTGCCCCTGGTTTCACATTGCCTTTGACTCTGTTTCTGGTCTTCTTCCCTCTGAGGGTAACACAGTCAACCTCACCATCTGCCTTTTTCACCCTTCCCAAGCGCCACTAGTCTGGGAAACATTTTGCCATCTCTCAGTGCCCCTGTCAGCCTCTTCTCTTAATTTCACCCCCAGACCAATGGCCAAACGAGTGGACCGACCAGGACCCCTCCTTGAGCACTCAGTTAGCCTGGGTTGAGTATGCACATCATTATCTCCCCTCTTCTTTTACTGGCATGTCCCCTTTAAGAGCTCTCTAGGCTACCAACCGCCACTGTTCCCAGCCTAAGATGGAGAGATTTCTGTGCCCTCCGTCCAGATCCACCTTTGGTGCCGTCGCAAATGTGGAGAAAGGCTTGTGCTGCCTTGCTCAGAACAGCTGCCAACAACAAGCGCATTGTAGACCGCAACTGGATCCAGCCTCCAACTACGTCCCAGAAACTCTCATGTCGTTTCATTGGTCCATTTGAGATGGAAAGAATCATTAATCCAGATACAGTTACTGAAGTTATCCAGGACCAGGAGCCAGCCATCTTTCCATGTTTCTCAGCTGAAGCCAGAGTCTTTCAGCCGTTTGTCTTCCTACCAGTCACCCTCCACATGAGCAGATCATTGATGACCATCCTGCTTATACTTGAACATGCGCTGCCTGCGGCCGGGGTCTGCAGTACTTGGTGGATTGGAAAGGTTATGGTCCTGAGAAACGCTGTGGAGTCCGCACTCCCACGTCTTGGACTCAACCCTGATGAGGGTCTTTCATCCTAGGCATCTGGACAACCTGGTCGTCTGGAGGCTCCTGTTGGGGGGGCAGGGGGTTAATATAATGGTCCTACAATGACCCATGTGGTTCTGTGTACATTGAATTATATGTGACATGAAGATTCTTACTTCTATGTCTGAATATCATATATTTGGTCTTGTTGAAATTTAAGACTAATTTCGAATTAAAGAGTGGCAGCTTGTTAGATCATCTGTGGCAATTCAGTCTCAGTGAAGAACTCTATCATCTGCATAAAGATGGGTGTTATACATTGTTAATATAAACTGTAAACAAGACAGGAGCCAGTGAACAATTTCCTGCACAGCAAAGAAGTCAGTGTCTCAGAATTGAAGTAGAATAAATCTATTTTGAACTGTTAAAGGAGCAAGTAAGAAAAAAACAGTATAATACAAATATAATACAATAATTATAATAATTATAATGTATTTATTGCATTTATAATGCAATAAAAACAAACCATTACCGCAACCTTTACCTGCTCTTACACAGCCGTTTCTTATGAGCAATGACCATGATGCATTATAAGCATACAGTTGTAACAGAGCGAGTACACAATTCAAATTAATCCTGGGTCAAAGAGGTGCTTAAAACAGCAGAGATAGGGGTATAATGGCATGTCATGAGAAGACTCATGTTACGCCTGTAACCATTTAATCATGAGCAGCTCTGGTAGCGTCTAATGTGCCCACATCATTCAACTGGTTATATTCACTGAATCAATTCCCCCGATTGTGTTCTACATTACAACATACACCAAACGTTTTCTCGATAAAATGCAAAACCAACACACAGCCAAGTCTGTCATAGCTGAGGCTTACCGTTAGCTTACTCGCTAATGTTTGACAAAAAAACAGACACATTTACTGTACGTACCTTTCTTTGTGGGTTCTGTAGCGATGGACGAAGATGGATGTAGTAGTTGTCACTGATTGTTGACCTGCTGATCTCACACACCGATCTTCTCTTCATCAACTGTGAAAGATGTTGGATGGATGGCGGCGCGCACAGATGCAGCAGCTCGCAGCTCCGGGTTTTTTCTTTTTCTTTTGTTTTTTCGTATGTCTTTTTGCTCAGAAACTACGTCTACAGTCACCAGGAGCTACTGGACATCGGTCATAGCATCAGATCGACAATATCAGTAGAGTCGAGCTGATCTTATGACATTCCAAACGCCATAGCGAGGTCACCGGGTGCTCCGTGGATTGTTCAGTGACCAGGACCATCACGACCTGGCCTGATGATGCGCTTCCTCAACTACAGCAATGTTTCCAGCACACTGAATGGAGTGTCTTTGAACATCAGGACCTGACGGTACACACAGAGGCTGTACTATCATACATCAAGTTCTGTGTGGGGAACGTAACAGTGGATAAACGCATCCGAGTGTTCCCCAATCAGAAGCCCTGGATGAACAGCCAGGTCAAGACACTCCTCAAAGACCGCAACACCGCCTTCAGGTCTGGAAACAGAGAACTATACAGTGCTGCCAGAGCTGACCTGAAGAGAGGAATCAGCAGGTGTGGCAGGGAATCCAGCAGATTACCAACTTCAAGGGACAGACCAACACAGGCGCGGACTCGAGCATCGCACTAGCGGAGGAGCTGAACTCCTTCTTTGCACGCTTCAAGACCCCTGCCCAACAGTCCGCAGCCACACCACCCCAGCCTCATCCAGCTTCCAGCTCCCGACCACTGACTGTGCAGGCACAGGAGGTGGAATGGATGCTAAGCAGGGTGAACCCCAGGAAAGCTTCTGGACCTGACTGTGTTCCGGGGAAGGTGCTTAGGGCCTGCACTGCACAACTCTTGCAGGTCTTCACCACAATCTTCAACCTCTCCCTGACACAGTCCACCATCCCAGCTTGCCTGAAGTCTGCTACCATCATCCCAGTACCGAAGAAATCAACCACCGTCAGCCTCAAGGACTACCGCCCAGTTGCACTCACACCCATCATCACCAAGTGCCTGGAACGGCTGGTCCTAAACCACATAAGGACCTGCTCCCCCCCTCCTTCGACCCTCACCAGTTCGCTTACAGAGCAAACAGGTCGACAGAGGACACAATAGCCATCACACTCCGCACCGCGCTGAGCCACCTGGAACACCGGGAGAGCTACGTCAGGATGCTCTTCATTGACTACAGCTCAGCATTCAACACTATCATCCCTGACATCCTGGTCAGCAAACTGTTGGACCTGGGACTGCCCCCACTCCCCTGCTCCTGGATTAAGGACTTCCTCACAAACCGACCCCAGACAGTCAAACTGGGACACCACCTCTCCTCCACCCGGACACTGAGCACGGGCTCCCCACAAGGGTGTGTGCTGAGCCCGCTGCTCTACACCCTCTACACCACAGACTGTAGACCGCCCACTCCAGTAACACCATCCTTAAGTTCGCAGACGACACGACGGTGGTGGGACTGATCACGGGGGGAGATGAGTCTGCCTACAGGGACGAGGTCCTGAAATTGTCTGAGTGGTGCTCAGCGAACAACCTGTCTCTGAACACCACAAAGACCAAAGAAATCATCCTGGACTTCAGGAAACACAGGACAGATCCATCTCCCCTCTACATACACGGCGACTGCGTGGAGAGGGCCCGCACCTTCACCTTCCTGAGCACCGTGATCTCTGCTAGCCTTTCCTGGTCTGCAAACACCTCAGCTGTAACATCTGCGAGAAGCTGCTGGTGACTTTCTACCGCTCCACCATCGAGAGCATTTAACCTACTGCATCACGGTGTGGTTCTCCCACAGCACCGAGGCAGATAGGAAGAGGCTCCAGAGAGGTCAGGACAGCACGGAAGATCATCGGATGCCCCCTCCCTATTATTGTAAAGACTATTTTACTGTACATACTTACAACCTGCACCACTGCACATATTTATTTATATTTTTATACTTACATTGCACTACTTACCTTGTACTTTTTACTTTATTTTATGTTTGTGTTAATACTTGGATGCTGCTAGAAATTCGTTGTACACTTGTGCAATGACAATAAAAGGATTCTGATTCTGAACAATCCTGGAAACCAAGTTTTATTATTTTTGATGAAGGTCTTCCATGATATCTGCTTCATGTGTTAGCAGCCTCAGCTGGACTGCTGCTTCCTATTTGGTTGCCTGGTTTGCGCACATTGTACTGAAAATCAGCCAATCATGTTTAAAAAAAAAAAAGGAACTTTTGAATATCGCAAAGTATGCAAATATTAGATTTTTAAAAGTCAAGTCACCTATTTGTATTCCAAGTTAAGCTAATATATTATATATTATATAATATATTAATATCAAGTCAGAGTCAAGTTGAGTCTATCAGTGTTAGCCAAGCAGGTCTCAAGTCCTCAAATGTGTCGACTCAACTATGACTTGGGTCAAGTCATGTAATAATTATATTACTGGCACAACTTTGAGGTAATGATTTTGTTCATCTGCGTGTACTTTGACACAGAAGCATTGCTGCTAATCTGCCAGTAACACAGTGGGTGCTGCTCCATAACTGACTGCAGGACCAACAAGGGCGTAGGTTTGGTCTCAGCTTTGGTAGTGACATTACCAGGGGTGGACTGGGACAAAAATTCAGCTCTGGCATTTTCTGTCCAGACCAGCCCACTATATTATCAGCGGACACCACGAAGAAGTCCACAAATCTCGTGGCGTCCTTTCTCACACATACTACAAAGGAGAGTCATATTCCTTGATAGCAGTTAACAAATAAAGCACGTAGCTATGAACTCAAGGACTAAAACTGACAGCTATAGCAATCAACCAATCAATCTTTGTTCATTATAGTGTCAAATCACAACAGAAGTTATGTTATGACCAGGGGTGGGACGAGACTAACGGGAAGAACCCAAAACCAGAGACGGGGTGGAGTTTTTCTCACATCATTACTTACATTTGCACAACAGTTGGTGCATTTCTCAAAACAATTAGTACAAACTGCAAAACCTTGTTGATAACCTGCAAAAGCATGTCACATGCTCAAAATAGAGGTCATTCCTCAAAACCAAGTATTCCTATCAATGAAAGTGTGTGTGTCATAAAAAAAAGTCCTGACACCATCATTTATGAACAAGGTAGTCAAATGGCTTTGTCGTGTTTTCATTAGGACACTTTACTAGTGTTTCCCAATGCAAAAAAGCCAGATCTTTGTGACCTGAAAATGCTCAAGACTATACACTAACACTATACACAGCCATTTGAAAACTACAGTAAAAGTAACACATTTACACACAAATTATACCTATTAGATAGTTATCACCTCAGTAAACAATAAATGAATTGAAAGATTACAATAAATTCAATGGTAAATATTGCAAATTAAATTTATTATTTGCTATAGGTTTACTTGTGTTTTGTATCTCTGTTTACAGCTCATCAGGCCACGTGAATGTTTACGGTTGCTATGGCAACAAGAGACCGCTGACGTTAGCATCTGTTAGCTAGCTTAGCTAAATCATCTGAACAATAATAACCCATAATATCACAATTCGGCGTATTTGAACAAAATCAACCACAACTACCAACAGTCACAGCCCTTTAACTCTGGGCTGATGTGCTGCCACATGTTAGATTGTCAAAGTTAGAAAATAACGACTTCAGTCCCTGAGGAGCTACGTTAGCATTAGCGGCAGCTGCGTTAGCATTAGCGGCAGCTACGTTAGCATTAGCGGCAGCTGCGTTCATCAGTATGCAGTTAGTGAGGTCGCATCACATTCAATGTAAAAACGTTTTTTACTTTGTTTTGGACATGTCTCAAACATTTAGCCGAGCCAGCCCCAGGCTGACGTTACTGACCCTGTCTGCCTCCACTCGCTCATCATCGTCAGGTCCTCCTCCCTCGTCTCCCGGCGCAGCAGCACCTGTGGCTGCTGGCGGGTCGGTGTCACTGGTCCCGGCACCAAAAAGCTCCGTCAACTTCGCACATTTAGCAGCCTCCACCTCCAGAGACTTCAACTTTTTAATCGCTGTTTCTCAGCTGTTTCTTCCTCTTATCCATTTCAAGTAGCGGACACAGTTTGGAAGATGCTCACTACTACCACTCACTAACGTTACTACTGGCTCAGCAGCAGACAAATATTGGTAGTGACTATTTTGCAATCCTCGAACATTGGTTGTGACATGTCACGACCATCTATATAGAAACCTACGCCCATGAGGACCAACAACAACTTCACCTCAGAGAAGTTATAAAAACTAATCTGAGTGAAATTTTGTAAATGTAAGGGAAGAATTGTCAGAACAAATTACAAATCTGTGTACACAAGGTAGCAACAACTCCGACGTTGAGTCATTCAGGCTCCGTTCTGTCCTTTAACCTTACTGGGAAGAACTTTTTTTTGATTGCATGACACTGTGGTGACTTTCCGTCCAACTTCTCTGACTCTTCAACCAATGGTAGCATCAGACGGAGGATATTAAAGTGCTGATTCAGTGTTCAGTAGGGACAGCTGGATGGAGGAGAGTCAACAGCTGCAGACAGGACACATTAAGTGATGAACTCCCAAACACCAACTACAGGTGAAACCTGCTGAACTGTGAGCAGCTCGTCAGGTTATATTTGAGTCCTGAAAGCTGAATTTCTTCAACAATCAGATCAATTCAAATTGTTTCAGATAATTTCTATACTGCTATATATTTAGATTCCCGTTCTTTTGTCTGTCTCACTAAATCTGAAGCAAGTTAGATTATGACTCTGAACTGGCTGAATCTTTGGATTCATTTTCAGTTCTCTCTTCAGTGTGAAACCAAACCCCCTGACGAGAGATGAGCCAGCTCTGCTTTTTGTCAGGTTTGTTTGCCAAAATGTTTCATGCTGTTGATGTGTTGTTTGTCTCTTTGTATATATTTGCTGTCGGGCCCTTTCAAAGTTCACATGTAGCCAGAACACGGACTTACTGTTAAATATTAAGAAATGTGGTAAATGTTGCTATGTTTATAATCAGCATTAATTCTCAGTACAACTGTTTTAGCATCAAGTCAGATTGATATAAAAAGCTGAAAATCACAAATTTTCCTCAGAGGTACAACATTCAACAGCCTGTATGCTTTGACCCTGGATTAAGATCAAGATAAAGTCCTCTTTATGTCGTCTCCACAGAGCAGACTTATTTATTTACTTAAAGAAAGCTTATCAGAAAAAACAGAACGTGGCCCCAGAAGCTGCAGATCAGGCAGCATCACCCAATGATACAGCCTATAATTACAAGATAATTATAACAAGTTTGGGTTTAAGTTATCACAGTGACTATATCCAGATATGTCCAAAATCTTGGCAGATGTTTTCACATTCTTGTTCCTTATTTTCCTTACAGTAAGCAACTTGTTTCAGCTGATCTTTGGGTCAAATAAACATTTGCAAAGTATAACGTTAATCCAAAACGGTCCTGAAGTCCTACAAGTGTCTTTCTTTGAACAAGAGAAGCACTATCTTTACAGATTGACTTTACTTATTCGCAAGAAAACAAACACTGAATATTGCTGACATAAGGTTATCGGTCTTAAAAATGGGACAGACTTCAATACATTACTTAAATTGTTTTTTACCTTTTTTCAACTCCCTAGTAGACAGTGATTATGTAAGTTAAACATCAAAAGTCCCTTCAGTTATGTGTCTGTTTTTATATTACAGTTCACATATAATAAAAGACATTGAGTACTAGAGCCGACATTAAAAATGATCTGATTGTCAATAATTAAATTATTGGATGATTGTGATAATTGAACGAGAATTGTACTGATGGTCAAAGAATGCAGTGATGTATGTTGTCCTCTGAGACAAACTTGTAAGTATTTGTGACTTTAAGTTATATGAATTTAATCAACTTAGTGAATTTGATTTAATTGTTTGCTGGATACCAGAGAGTGAAAGCTGGCTCCAGTCATGTGGTTTGAATTTTGGTGGTGGACCTGCTCTTTTGTTTATAAGATGATTATTTCTAAAGTTGATTTGTACAACTTGAAGGCATCTTACACAAACATACTATGATCAGCCACAAGTGAATAATGTTGATAATCTCTTTATTATGCATTGCTCTGCTGGTTCTGGCATAAATGTTAATGCAAACACTGTTGCAGACCAAATACACCCCCTCATGGTAGCTTCACTCTGCCACGCCACAACAGCTGCTCAGGGATGGCTCGGGGAACATGCCAAAGAGCTCAAGGCGATGATAATCTGGCTTCAAAATTTTGATTCCAATCAGATTGAGCATACATGGGACGTGCTGGAACAACTCCTATCTATGGAGGCCCCACAGTAGATTGGGTTTTTCTTGACCCATGGAGGTATGGACACGGGCATCGGGGGGTATTTTGTGGTGTTTCTCATTAGGGCAATGGGAACAGATTATTTGATTCCTGTGTGTTGTGAGGTCAGGCCTCCAATTTTCAGACTTGTTCTGGCCTGCTCATGGATGTTTGATCGGATTAAGGTCTTGGGAATTTGGAGACTACTCATTCAGTTTATTTTATGTTACTCAGGCCATTCCTGAGCAGTTTTTGCCGTGTTGAAGGGTGATTATCATACTGGGGGTCCACTGTCATGAGGCAGAGCACTCAGCAGTCACGCAACAGTGTTTGGGTCGAATGCCAGGCCAGGAGTCAAGGTTCCCAGCAGAACATTGCTCTGTAGTTAGATGATCAGTCTTATTCACTTCACCAGTTAATACTTTTGCTGTTGTTGCTGATCATTGATGTACATTGGAGTAGTTCGGAAATTAGATGTTCAAATCATTTGGTCTCTCTGTTTTCAGGCTGATTCAACTAAAACTCTGAACAAGGAGGTTTTCTGAGGAGGGAGGATGGAGAACGTCTCCTCACACAAACACTTCATCCTCGATGGTTTCAGTGAACTCGGAGCACTGAGGCCCGTCCTCTTCATCCCCTTCTTCATCATGTTCATTGTGTCACTGTCGGCCAACTCCCTGCTGCTGTACGTCGTCATTTCACAGAGGAGCCTCCACTCACCGATGTGCATCCTCATGGCTGGCATGGCCTTTGTGGACCTGAGCTACCCGGTGTTCTTCGTCCCCAACATGCTGCTGAGCTTCTTGTTTGACTGGAGGGGAATCTCTCTGATTGGCTGCCTGGTTCAGATGCACTTCATTCACTTTATTGCATCTTTTCATTCTACGTTTCTTGTATGGATGGCACTGGACCGCTACTTTGCCATCTGCACACCACTTTACTACCATGAACACATGGCTTTACCCAAATTCCTCAAGTTTATAATCCCGCTTGTGGTCAGAAATGTTCTCCTGTTCACACTGATGGTGAGTTTGGCAGGAACATTGTCATTCTGTGCTGGAAATGTGATGAACCACTGTTTCTGTGAGCACATGGCCTTAGTGGAGCTGGCCTGTGGAAGTACAGCCATCAACAACCTGGTGGGGTTACTGACAATTTTCCTCAATCCAGTGGCAGACTTCATCTTTATTTCTGCCTCCTATGTGGTGATATTCAGCTCTGTGCTCAAGTCCGGCAGGTCAGGGGTCAAAGCGCTTCACACCTGCATCACCCACATAGTGGTCATGATCGTAAGCCTGACTGTCGCTCTTGTCGCTCTCCTGTCGTACCGGATCAGAAATGGTCTTCCTGCGGGTGTTCGTGTTTTCTGCAGCATCATGTATCTGCTGTTCCCGAGCTGTTTCAACCCGATCATTTACGGAATTAGAACCACCGAGATCCGACAGCACATCCTGAAGATGCTAATGTCCTGTCGCTTTGTCAAGATTGTGCCCCATTTTAAGAAATGATTTATCTTTGTATAGTTTCTGTAACTTATTTGGGAGCCTGTTTCCATGAGAAAAGCAAAATATAATAATAATTATAATAATAATCATACGCTTTACATAATCACATTAAAATATGAATCAAAAGTTACGAAGGGGTTGCGTTCTTGAGCCAGACTGCAAGGGGAGCTCGCCTGGAGTCTGGGGCTGGGCACAGGAACATAAGGGAACATGGTGGCAGGCCACCATAGGCCAAAGGTCAATGATTGATTTTATGTTCATATCATCAGAATGAGTAATGAGGATGAACTGGGAACTGTCCGTTGGGTCTCCAGCTCCCACCTTCAGAAGAGTTTTTGTGCATCCCAGGGGAGGTTGGGGACATGGACCCATCTGAGAGGGTCATGTTCAAGGTTTCCATTGTGGAGGCAACATGCTGTGTTCAGAAGGTCATTGGTCCATGTTTGGCAGCAACCCAAGAACCCACCACTGGACAATGGTGGTGAGGGAAGCTGTCAAGCTGTAAAGGGAGGGGAAGAAACTTCATGAAAGCCCTTCTAGGGATGGGTGTTGCAAATTAGTATCCTTCATGAACACTGTGATACATTGGAAAGCTGTTTGTTTTTGGATGTATATCTGTCCCCATCAAATAAACCATAAACAATAAATAACTAAATAAAATAAGGAAGCGTTTTAAGCTTATTTGGCCCAAAGGTCTCTTGAAGCAGTGGACAGGAACCGGTAGGCCAGAAGGGTTGCAGCTTCAGCAGTCACTGAAGAAAAACTTGGGTGTGGGAGGAGGTCGGGAAAGCTTTGGAGAAGGACTTTCAGTTTGCCTAAAGGAAGTTCTGGCAAAACCTCTGGAAACTCAGGAAGAGAAAGCAGGTCTTGGCCCACGCTGTGGAAGTTTCCTTCAGAGTGCCGGATTGTCGAAACTGGGATTAAGGAGAAACAATACGGATTTCATCCTGGTCATGGAGGGATAGACTAGCTCTTCCTCCTTGGGTCTACGGCCCATATAACCAAGGTTAGAGCTGTTTCTGTTTACTCTGCACAAAGTTAAACACATTTCCAGTGGGTGTTGGAGTCTTTCAGGGCTGTCCCTTCATTTTTTGCCTCTGGCCTGAGTTAGCATTTATTTGTTTGGCAGATGTAAATATAGACTAGAGGCCAGCAATCAGAATGCAGATGGCGACTGTTCGATGGTGTTGATGTGCTGTAATTATCCCACCTCTGCTCCACTGGCCCTGAATCACCCCTTAAACCTTCAGTGACTCTCCATTGTAGAATGACAATCACCCTTTCCTGGATATTTTGAACCAGTGACAGGACTCTCCTCCAGTCATCCGCATTGCCATATTCATATATGTGTGAATATATCCTTTAAATAAGGATATGACTCGCTCAACTTTAAGGGAACGATTTCAATCATTTCACTTTAACACTGAAACACAGCTGCCAGTGGGTGCTGCTCGCTAACTAACCACAGGACCAACAACATTTTTTTAAAAAGTGATTAAATTCAAGGAATGAATTGTCACTTTGAGGGAACAAATTAAACCTGTGCACACAAGGCAGCAACAACTCTGACGTTGAGTCAGTCAAACTCTGTTCTGTCCTTTTACCTTACTTGGAAGAACCTTTTTTTGATTGTGTGACACTGTGGTGACTTTCCGTCCAACTTCTTTGACTCTTCAACCAATGGTAGCATCAGACGGAGGATATTAAAGGGCTGATTCAGTGTTCAGTAGGGACAGGTGGATGGAGGAGAGTCAGCGGCTGCAGACAGGACACATTAAGTGATGAACTCCTGAACAGCACCAAGTTCAACCTGCTGATATCTACATAGCTGAACTGTGAGCAGCTCGTCATGTTCGAGTCCAGATGGTTTTAGACATTTTCTTTACTGTAATATTTTTCGATTCTCATGAATTTCTCTGTTTTATTGAACCTGAAACAAGTTAAATGTTCTCACTGAAGTGGTTGAATCTTTGAATTGATTCCATTATGTTTTCAGTGTGTTGTCAGTTCTCTCTTCAGTGTGAAACCAAACCCCCTGAGGAGAGATGAGACCAGCTGTGCTTTTTGTCAGGTTTGTTTGGCCAAAATGTTTCATGCTGTTGATGTGTTGTTTTTCTCTTTGTATATATTTGCTGTCGAGCCATTTCAAAGTTCACATGTAGCCAGAACACAGACTTACTGTTAAATATTTTGAAAATGTAGTAAATGTTGCTGTGTTTAAAGTCGGCATAGTTTCTGAGCATAACTGTTTTAAAGTCAAGTCAGATTGATATAAAGAGCTGAAAATCACAAATTTTCCTCAGAGGTCTTTACAAACTGTACAACATTCAACAACCTCTATCCTTTGACTCTGATTTAAGATCAGGAAAATCTCCTTCTGACTGTGTTGTCTCCACAAGGTAGACAGGTGGAAATGAGTAGCATTACATGAGCACCATGTAAGAAAAGTCATGATAATAACTTAAATGTGAAGAAAAGTGAGTCAGGCACGACGGAGTGTGGCCCCCAAAACACCAGATCAGGCAACATCAAGATTCTGATTATATTCTTACATAACAAGAGAATTATTATGAGTTTGGGTCTATACGGGATCAACGTAGAAGTGTTGATTTTTCTGCTGAATTTATCCAGAATATGTTGAGAATCTCAGCAGTTGTCATTGCAATGTCTTGCTCTCATTTTTGTATAAATGTCAAACTACAGAACTGAAGCTAATGCAGGAAACAGTAAGCTACTTGTTTCAGACCATTTTAAGGTCATAAAAAGTGTGAAGTCACTTCTAAAGTCCTAAATGTCTCTTCCAGCGACTGAAACAAGATCTTAACAGATCGTTTCATGTTTTGTAAATGACTGATTCATTCAAACAAAAACAAAAAAAACACTGAACATTACTGGAAGTTTATTTTCTGTGTTAAAAATGGAATTGATTTTAATCACATTACTTTAACTGTTTTCACCACTTTCAGATATTTTCAGAATCAGTGGTCGACAAGATGATGGGGTAATGAATACAGTGAAACCCTTAAAAGGCTCATCAGCCATCTGTCATGTTTTATAGTTACATTCACAGATAATTAACAGATAATTATGTGATTGTCAACTGATCATTATGCTTTTTTCCACTGTGTTGTCAAACATTGCATTTGCAAAAACATCAGTCTATTAGAACCACTGTAAGTTATTGCTTTGATTTCATGTATTTAACTTTTATATTTATGTGCTTTACTCACTCAATGTTTTGTTTTTCATCATGTAATTCTGTGTTTCAGCTGTCTTCAAGTACAACATCCATTAGGCATGTTTCCATCCTTTGAATTGAAGGTTGAAGAATAAAGAGTTTTGTATGTTGTATAAATTTGTGATTTTAAGATTCTAAATTAAATTGGTTTAATGAATTAGATTTAGTTGTTTGCTGGGTACCGGCCCAGAGAGTGGTAGCAGGCTCCAGGCCTGTGATTTGACTTTTAGTGGTGGTCTGTTTTTTTGTTTACAACACAATAATATTGTAAGTTCTTTTGAAAAACCTTGAAGGCATCTTACAGAAACATACTCTGATTATCCACAATATTACAAGGACAAACACATTAAGTGAATAACATTGATCATCTTGTTTCAATGCAATGTTCTGCTGTGAAACCTTGGGCTTCACATGTACCACCCACCCAAAGACTGTTGCAGACCAAGTCAAACCCCTCAAGGCAACAGCACTTCCTGGCAGCAGCACAATGCACCTTGCCACACCACAACACCTGCTCAGGACTGGCCAGAGGAATGTGACAAAGCGCTCGAGATGGGAACAAGTCGATCTATGGAGGACTCACCATGGATCAAATTTGGCTCTGAACCATCGAGGCATGGATACAGGACCTGTAAGGGTGCCCTGTTGTGTCTGGCAATAGGAAGTTGACAACTGATCATATGAGTCATGTGTTGCGAGGTCGGGCCTCCATTTTTCACACTTGTTCCAACTTGCCCACGGATGCTTGATTGGATTAAGGTCTTGAGAATATGGAGGCCAGGTCGACTCCTTCAGTTTTATTGTTTATGTGCCTCAGGCCGTTCCTGTGCAGTTTTGCATGGTCCTACCTGGGACCACTGTCATCCAGTGGTGCCATTGCAATGACAAGTTGTACTTTGTCTGCAAAAGTGTTTGGGTGGCCTGGCCAGGAAGTCAAGGTTTCCCAGCTGAACATTGTATCATAGTGAGATGATAAATGTTATTCACTTCACCTGATGAGACTTTTATCGTTGCTGATCAGTTTGCATTGGAGTAGTTTGGAAGTTAAATGTTCAAATCTCCTTCTCTGTTTTCAGGCTGATTCAACTAAAAATCTGAACAAGGAGGTTTTCTGAGGAGGGGAGGATGGAGAACGTCTCCTCACACAAACACTTCATCCTCGATGGTTTCAGTGAACTCGAGCACTGAGGCCCGTCCTCTTCATCCCCTTCTTCATCATGTTCATTGTGTCACTGCTGGCCAACTCCCTGCTGCTCTACGTCGTCATTTCACAGAGGAGCCTCCACTCACCGATGTGCATCCTCATGGCCGGCATGGGCCTTTGTGGACCTGAGCCTCCCGCTGTTCTTCGTCCCCAACATGCTGCTGAGCTTCTTGTTTGACTGGAGGGGAATCTCTCTGATTGGCTGCCTGGTTCAGATGCACTTCATTCACTTTATTGCTTCTTTTCAGTCACATTGCTTGTATGGATGGCACTGGACCGCTACTTTGCCATCTGCACACCACTTTACTACCATGAACACATGGCTTTACCCAAATTCCTCAAGTTTATAATCCCGCTTGTGTTCAGAAATGTCATCTGATCACACTGTTTGTGAGTCTGGCAGGAACATTGTCATTCTGTGCTGGAAATGTGATGAACCACTGTTTCTGTGAGCACATGGCCTTAGTGGAGCTGGCCTGTGGAAGTACAGCCATCAACAACCTGGTGGGGTTACTGACAATTTTCCTCAATCCAGTGGCAGACTTCATCTTTATTTCTGCCTCCTATGTGGTGATATTCAGCTCTGTGTTCAAGTCCGGCAGGTCAGGGGTCAAAGCGCTTCACACCCTGCATCACCCACATCGTGGTCATCACTGTCAGCTTGACCATTGCACTTGTCGCTTTCCTGTCGTACCGGATCAGAAACGGTCTTCCTGCAGCCATTCGGGTGTTCACCAGCACCATGTATCTGCTGTTCCCGAGCTGCTTCAACCCGATAATTTACGGAATCAGAACCACAGAGATCCGACAGCAGATCCTGAAGACACTGTCATGCTGCTTTGCCCCATTTATAAGACACTATTAAAAATCTGTAATGTAAATGGCTCTATTAGGCTATATGAAAACAATGTTCATGAAGAAAACAAAAAAATCGATCAGAAGTTGGGTACAATATAAGGAGAATAACAAGAGCTCCAGAACTGAGCCCTGCCTTACACCATAAGACAGTGGAGAGGAATAACACACAAAGTCTAGACGGTGAAACTTCTGACCAGAGAACAGTCTAATTTTATGCCTTGTCTGGACTTACAGGCAGAAACTAAAATCTGCTCTGCCTGTGGTCTGTGAGGAGATGCACCTGCTTTGGCTGCCACTGATCGGAGGTTTCCTCCTCACATCACGGCGAACCATCAACTGGTGGATGACCTGAAGTTTTACTGCAGGTTTGATTGCCTCAACACACACCGTACCCCAGCTTAGACATTAACAACAATTTTGCATCTTATTTTCTTAAAGCAACAAAATGTTGAGTCTCATCCCCAGGTACTCTTACACTTTGTGTTGTTGGTGAACCTGTGTGCTGACGAGTATTTGTCAATCATGTGACGTGGTCTTTCTCCAGACAGTTACATATCAGTGAAAGTATTTCAACATTTTTAAAGATTTTTTTCATGGTCATTTTGTCGGATTATTATTGAAAAAGTTGTCATGTTTAAACTGGTGTTTAACAGACCCACAACAGCATCAACATTAATTGTTAAAATAATTCTGCGTTAATTTAGAACTGGAGGAAGGAGATCGGAGTCAACTCAAAATTCAAACTATGGTTTTAATCTTGTACAAGAGGAGCATTCGCAGAGCAACACGCAGGTCAGTTACAAAGTGAAGACTCAATTTCAGAAGAGCAATACTTGGCTTATATCTGTCTCTGTGGGTGTGTTTTCACTCTAACAGCTGCTCATTCATGCCCTCCTGCAGAGAAGAGAGTGTTTACCTTCAGTGGTTACTCAGTACCTTACATAGGTCATAAAACAACATAAAACAAGTAATAAAACAAGGTCATAAAAAGAGGTCACAAGTTACAGGTCACAGTTCACATTTAACAGTCTCTCTCAATAGGGCTGTGTAAACGTCAATTCACATTCCTCTACATGAAGTTCAAAATTCTCATCACATTAATCATTTCATTATTCAGTTGTCGTCTGTTCTAAGTGCTGTATCATAGGCAACTGGTCTTGTTTCAGTTTCTTGAAGACATTTCACCTCTCATCCAAGAGGCTTCTTCATTTCTAACTAACTGGAGGGGAGTCGCAGGCTTTTAAACTGTATGGGAGTGTCCTTACAAAGTGCGAGAGTGTACTTACAGAGTGTGGGAGTGCCCTTACAAAGTGTGGGAGTGTCCTTACAGAGTCATTAGGGACACGTGAGCTCTGAGTTTCAGAGTTCTTAGGGCCACTTGTGGGTCGTTGACCCGACCGGCCTTCATGTGGGTTGCTAAGGCAGGTGAGCCCAGGTGTGAATGGTTGTTAATCTGTCTGGGGAGAGAACTTAGTACTGTATTGTAGGTGGGTGATCAGTAATGTCTTAGTCCACCTCCTCTGTTCAGAGACGGTCGTTCCAGTTTGACATAGATGGATTCATTTACTCCTCTTTCAAACCATCGGTCTTCTCTGGACAACATGTTTACATTGTTGTCCTCAAAGGAATGATTTGTCTCCTTCAGATGTAAGTGGACAGCAGAGTCTGGACCTGAGGAGTTGGTCCTCCTGTGTTGTGCCATTTGTTTATGGAGGTTGTTTTGTCTCCCCAATGTACAAATCTGTGCAGTCCTGCTGCATTGAACAGCATGAACTACATTACATTACTGTTTATGCCTCCTGGGTGTTTTGTCCTTAGGATGGACAAGGTTCTGCCTCAGTGTTCAGGTTCACTGAGGTTCGAAGTGAACCAGGATATGATGTTTATTAAAGACCCTGCTGAGTTTCTCAGATATTCCCGCGACATAAGGAATGACGATGCTGTTACGTTTTTCTGTCTCCTCCTCTCTGTCTGCTCTGGATCGTTTAGATCCAGATCACCGCTGTCCTTAATGACTCTGTAAGGACACCCCCACACAGAGTTTAAAAGCCTGTATCTCCCCTCCAGTTAGTTAGAACTGAAGAAGCATCTTGGATGAGAGGTGAAACATCTTCAAGGAATGACCTGGATGACTGATAACTCCTGTGGCAGACTTCATCTTTCTTGCTGCCTCCTATGTGGTGATATTCAGCTCTGTGCTCAAGTCCAGCAGGTCAGGGGTCAAAGCACTTCACACCTGCATCACCCACATCGCGGTCATCACTGTCAGCTTGACCATTGCACTTGTTGCCTTCCTGTCGTACCGGATCGGAAATGGTCTTCCTGCAGCCATTCGGGTGTTCACCAGCACCATGTATCTGCTGTTCCCGAGCTGTTTCAACCCGATCATTTATGGGATCAGTACCACTGAGATCCGACAGCAGATCCTGAAGACACTGACATGCTGTCGCTTTGTTCGAACTGTGCCTCATTCATAAGAATCTGTTATGTAAAATGACTCTATAATATTGAAATCCATTTCTTTGAGGAAAGCCAAACATAAATTGAAAGTTCCTGATGACAAAAATGAAGACACTCGTGGTACATTAGAAATTATTGATTCATTAATTTATTCAATCTTTGTTTAGATGAAGGTCAAATTGAGGATGACACATCAGACAGCGCTGTGATTGAGTGGGATTACTCTTCCTGGTTCTCTTGCCATGCTGGAATTGGTCACACTCTCAGTCTCTCCTTAAGCGGGACTTCTGATTTCCTAATATGGCGGCTGATGCTTTCATCCGAGATGCTTGAGGGGCTCTTGTCTCTTGCCAGTTCTGCCCCTGGCTTCACATTGCCTTTGACTCTGTTTCTGGTCTTCTTCCCTCTGAGGGTAACACAGTCAACCTCACCATCTGCCTTTTTCGCCCTTCCCAAACGCCACTAGTCTGGGAAACATTTTGCCATCTCTCAGTGCCCCTGTCAGCCTCTTCTCTTAATTTCACCCCCAGACCAATGGCCAAACGAGGGGACCGACCAGGACCCCTCCTTGAGCACTCAGTTAGCCTGGGTTGAGTATGCACATCATTATCTCCCCTCTTCTTTTACTGGCATGTCCCCTTTAAGAGCTCTCTAGGCTACCAACCGCCACTGTTCCCAGCCTAAGATGGAGAGATTTCTGTGCCCTCCGTCCAGATCCACCTTTGGTGCCGTCGCAAATGTGGAGAAAGGCTCGTCCTGCCTTGCTCAGAACAGCTGCCAACAACAAGCGCATTGCAGACCACAACTGGATCCAGCCTCCAACTACGTCCCAGAAACTCTCATGTCGTTTCATTGGTCCATTTGAGATGGAAAGAATCATTAATCCAGATACAGTTACTGAAGTTATCCAGGACCAGGAGCCAGCCATCTTTCCATGTTTCTCAGCTGAAGCCAGAGTCTTTCAGCCGTTTGTGTCTTCCTACCAGTCACCCTCCACATGAGCAGATCATTGATGACCATCCTGCTTATACTTGAACATGTGCTGCCTGCGGCCGGGGTCTACAGTACTTGATCGTAAGCCTGACTGTCGCTCTTGTCGCTCTCCTGTCGTACCGGATCAGAAATGGTCTTCCTGCAGGTGTTCGTGTTTTCTGCAGCATCATGTATCTGCTGTTCCCGAGCTGTTTCAACCCGATCATTTACGGAATCAGAACCACCGAGATCCGAAAGCACATCCTGAAGATGCTAATGTCCTGTCGCTTTGTCCAGATTGTGCCCCATTTTAAGAAATGATTTATCTTTGTATAGTTTCTGTAACTTATTTGGGAGCCTGTTTCCATGAGAAAAGCAAAATATAATAATAATTATAATAATAATCATACGCTTTACATAATCACATTAAAATATTAATCAAAAGTTATGAAGGGGTGGCGTTCTTGAGCCAGACTGCAAGGGGAGCTCGCCAGGAGTCTGGGGCTGGGCACAGGAACATAAGGGTACATGGTGGCAGGCCACCGTAGGCCAAAGGTCGATGATTGATTTTATGTTCATATCATCAGAATGAGTAATGAGGATGAACTGGGAACTGTCCGTTGGGTCTTCAGCTCCCACCTTCAGAAGAGTTTTTGTGCATCCCAGGGGAGGTTGGGGACATGGACACATCTGAGAGGGTCATGTTCAAGGTTTCCATTGTGGAGGCAACATGCTGTGTTCAGAAGGTCATTGGTCCATGTTTGGCAGCAACCCAAGAACCCGCCACTGGACAATGGTGGTGAGGGAAGCATCTCAAGCTGTAAAGGGAGGGGAAGAAACTTCATGAAAGCCCTTCTAGGGATGGGTGTTGCAAATTAGTATCTTTCATACACACTGTGATACGTTGGAAAGCTGTTTGTTTTTGGATGTATATCTGTCCCCATCAAATAAACCATAAACAATAAATAACAAAATAAAATAAGGAAGCGTTTTAAGCTTATTTGGCCCAAAGGTCTCTTGAAGCAGTGGACAGGAACCGGTAGGCCAGAAGGGTTGCAGCTTCAGCAGTCACTGAAGAAAAACTTGGGTGTGGGAGGAGGTCAGGAAAGCTTTGGAGAAGGACTTTCAGTTTGCCTAAAGGAAGTTCTGGCAAAACCTCTGGCAACTCAGGAAGAGAAAGCAGTCTTGGCCCACGCTGTGGAAGTTTCCTTCAGAGTGCCGGATTGTCGAACCTGGGATTAAGGAGAAACAATACAGATTTCATCCTGGTCATGGAGGAATAGACTAGCTCTTCCTCCTTGGGTCTACGGCCCATATAACCAAGGTTAGAGCTGTTTCTGTTTACTCTGCACAAAGTTAAACACATTTCCAGTGGGTGTTGGAATCTTTCAGGGCTGTCCCTTCATTTTTTGCCTCTGGCCTGAGTTAGCATTTATTCGTTTGGCAGATGTAAATATAGACTAGAGGCCAGCAATCAGAATGCAGATGGCGACTGTTCGATGGTGTTGATGTGCTGTAATTATCCCACCTCTGCTCCACTGGCCCTGAATCACCCCTTAAACCTTCAGTGACTCTCCATTGTAGAAAGACAATCACCCTTTCCTGGATATTTTGAACCAGTGACAGGACTCTCCTCCAGTCATCCGCTTTGCCATATTCATTCATTCATATGTGTGAATATATCCTTTAAATAAGGATATGACTCGCTCAACTTTAAGGGAACGATTTCAATCATTTCACTTTAACACTGAAACACAGCTGCCAGTGGGTGCTGCTCGCTAACTAACCACAGGACCAACAACATTTTTTTAAAAATGATTAAATTCAAGGAATGAATTGTCAGTTTGAGGGAACAAATTAAACCTGTGCACACAAGGTAGCAACAACTCTGACGTTGAGTCATTCAGGCTCCGTTCTGTCCTTTTACCTTACTGGGAAGAACTTTTTTTGATTGCATGACACCGTGGTGACTTTCCGTCCAACTTCTCTGACTCTTCAACCAATGGTAGCATCAGACGGAGGATATTAAAGGGCTGATTCAGTGTTCAGTAGGGACAGGTGGATGGAGGAGAGTCAGCGGCTGCAGACAGGACACATTAAGTGATGAACTCCTGAACAGCACCAAGTTAAACCTGCTGATATCTACATAGCTGAACTGTGAGCAGCTCGTCATGTTCGAGTCCAGATGGTTTTAGACATTTTCTTTACTGTAATATATCTCGATTCTCATGATTTTCTCTGTTTTATTGAACCTGAAACAAGTTAAATTTTCTCACTGAAGTGGTTGAATCTTTGAATTAATCCCATTATGTTTTCAGTGTGTTGTCAGTTCTCTCTTCAGTGTGAAACCAAACCCCCTGAGGAGAGATGAGCCAGCTGTGCTTTTTGTCAGGTTTGTTTGCCAAAATGTTTCATGCTGTTGATGTGTTGTTTTTCTCTTTGTATATATTTGCTGTCGAGCCATTTCAAAGTTCACATGTAGCCAGAACACAGACTTACTGTTAAATATTTAAAAATGTAGTAAATGTTGCTGTGTTTAAAGTCGGCATAGTTTCTGAGCATAACTGTTTTAAAGTCAAGTCAGATTGATATAAAGAGCTGAAAATCACAAATTTTCCTCAGAGGTCTTTACAAACTGTACAACATTCAACAACCTCTATCCTTTGACTCTGATTTAAGATCAGGAAAATCTCCTTCTGACTGTGTTGTCTCCACAAGGTAGACAGGTGGAAATGAGTAGCATTACATGAGCACCATGTAAGAAAAGTCATGATAATAACTTAAATGTGAAGAAAAGTGAGTCAGGCACGACGGAGTGTGGCCCCCAAAACACCAGATCAGGCAACATCAAGATTCTGATTATATTCTTACATAACAAGAGAATTATTATGAGTTCGGGTCTATACGGGATCAACGTAGAAGTGTTGATTTTTCTGCTGAATTTATCCAGAATATGTTGAGAATCTCAGCAGTTGTCATTGCAATGTCTTGCTCTCATTTTTGTTAAAATGTCAAACTACAGAACTGAAGCTAATGCAGGAAACAGTAAGCTACTTGTTTCAGACCATTTTAAGGTCATAAAAAGTGTGAAGTCACTTCTAAAGTCCTAAATGTCTCTTCCAGCGACTGAAACAAGATCTTAACAGATCGTTTCATGTTTTGTAAATGACTGATTCATTCAAACAAAAACAAAAAAAACACTGAACATTACTGGAAGTTTATTTTCTGTGTTAAAAATGGAATTGATTTTAATCACATTACTTTAACTGTTTTCACCATTTTCAAATATTTTCAGAGTCAGTGGTCGACAAGATGATGGGGTAATGAATACAGTGAAACCCTTAAAAGGCTCATCAGCCATCTGTCATTGTTTTATAGTTACATTCACAGATAATTAACAGATAATTATGTGATTGTCAACTGATCATTATGCTTTTTCCACTGTGTGGCTCTGAACCATCGAGGCATGGATACAGGACCTGTAAGGGTGCCCTGTTGTGTCTGGCAATAGGAAGTTGACACCTGATCATGTGAGTCCTGTGTTGCGAGGTCAGGCCTCCATTTTTCACACTTGTTCCAACTTGCCCATGGATGCTTGATTGGATTAAGGTCTTGAGAATATGGAGGCCAGGTCGACTCCTTCAGTTCTTTGTTATGTGCCTCAGGCCGTTCCTGTGCAGTTTTGCATGGTCCTACCTGGGACCACTGTCATCCAGTGGTGCCATTGCAATGACAAGTTGTACTTTGTCTGCAACAGTGTTTGGGTGGCCTGGTTTCCCAGCTGAACATTGTATCATAATGAGATGATAAATAGTATTCACTTCACCTGATGAGACTTTTATTGCTGCTGATCAGTTTGCATTGGAGTAGTTTGGAAGTTAAATGTTTAAATCTCCTTCTCTGTTTTCAGGCTGATTCAACTAAAAATCTGAACAAGGAGGTTTTCTGAGGAGGGAGGATGGAGAACGTCTCCTCACACAAACACTTCATCCTCGATGGTTTCAGTGAACTCGGAGCACTGAGGCCCGTCCTCTTCATCCCCTTCTTCATCATGTTCATTGTGTCACTGCTGGCCAACTCCCTGCTGCTGTACGTCGTCATTTCACAGAGGAGCCTCCACTCACCGATGTGCATCCTCATGGCCGGCATGGCCTTTGTGGACCTGAGCCTCCCGCTGTTCTTCGTCCCCAACATGCTGCTGAGCTTCTTGTTTGACTGGAGGGGAATCTCTCTGATTGGCTGCCTGGTTCAGATTTACTTTGTTCACCTGATAGGAGCTTTTCAGTCCACTCTGCTGCTGTGGATGGCACTGGACCGCTACTTCGCCATCTGCACACCACTCTACTACCATGAACGCATGGCTTTACTGAGATTCCTCAAGTTTGTGATCCCGCTTCTGATCAGAAATGTGTTCATGGTCACGCTGGTAGTGATGAAGGCAGCACCGTTGTCATTCTGCAGTGAAAATGTGATACAACACTGTTTCTGTGAGCACATGGCCTTGGTGGAGCTGGCCTGTGGAAGCACCGCCATCAACAACCTGGTGGGGCTGTTGGCGGTGTTCCTCATCCCTGTAGCTGACTTCATCATCATCACTGCCTCCTACATCGTCATATTCAGCTCTGTGCTGAGTTCTGGCAAGACAGGTGTCAAAGCACTTCACACCTGCGTCACCCACATCATAGTCATGACTGTCAGCCTGGCCATCATACTGGTCGCTTTCCTGTCATATCGGCTCAAAAACGGTCTTCCTGCAGCCATTCGGGTTTTCTTCAGCATCATGTACCTGTTCTTTCCGAGCTGTTTCAACCCAATCATCTATGGAATCAGAACCACTGAGATACGACAGCACATCCTGAAGACATTGACGTGTTGGTTCCCAATTCTTAAGAGACCATTATAAAGTATCTATGTTCTATGAAAGCCCATCTAGGGCAGGACAGGAAAGAAGTTGGTGAGAAGTTAAGAACACCAAAATTATTCTAAGCTGCAGCGTTGAACGTGGCCTCGCATCCCTGTGCTCATTGAGGTGTGCAGCAGCCGCAGCCTCGTAACTGAACATTAAAAAGGTTGACACCGCTCACATAGTGAATAATATGTTATATTTCAGGTTACAAGTGGAGAACACACCATTAAAATTGCATGTATATCAAATGATGACTGTCACTCAAGGCTTACTTCCTGTTGCCAGAAGGTGGCGCAATGACTGTAACTCCCAATTTGCATTTCAGTGTCTCCATTCCAGGACTGAGATTTGGGGCAGATTCTCAGATGTTGCTGCGACATAAGGAATGACGATGTTGTTCCTCCTTCCCCTCTGTCTTTGTGGGCACTGTCTCAGCTGGATGGTTTGGGTTCTGATGACCTCCAGCTTGTGCTGTAAAAGATCCAGAGCAGACAGAGAGGAGGAGATGGGAAAACGTAACAACATCGCCATTCCTTATGTCGCGGGAACATCTGAGAAACTCAGCAGGGTCTTAAATAAACATCATATCCTGGTTCACTTCAAACCTACCAACATGCTGAGGCAGAGAATTGTCCATCCTAAGGACAAAACACCCAGGAGGCATAAACAGTAATGTAATGTAGTTTATGCTGTTCAATGCAGCAGGACTGCACAGATTTGAACACTGGGGAGACAAAACAACCTCCATAAACGAATGGCACAACACAGGAGGACCAACTCCTCAGGTCCAGACTCTGCTGTCCACTTACATCTGAAGGAGACAAATCATTCCTTTGAGGGCAACAATGTAAACATGTTGTCCAGAGAAGACAGATGGTTTGAAAGAGGAGTAAAATAATACCTCTATGTCAAACTGGAATGACCGTCTCTGAACAGAAGAGGTGGCCTAAGACATCACTGATCACCCACCTACAATACAGTACTGAGTTCTCTCCCCAGACAGCTTAACAACCATTCACACCTGGGCTCACCTGGCCTTAGCAACCCACATGAAGGCCGGTTGGGTCAACGACCCACAAGTGGCCCAAACAACTCTGAAACTCACACGTCTTTAACGACTCTGTAAGGACACTCCCACACAGAGTTTAAAGCCTGCAGCTCCTCCAGTTAGTTAGAAGTGAAGAAGCCTCTTGGATGAGACATGAAACGTCTTCAACAAACTGAGACACGTCCAGTTGACCTGGACGACTGAGAACCTTCATCAACATACATTAACACTACACAGAACTACATCAATACTACACAGAACCACATTAACACTACACAGAACCACATTAACACTACACAGAACCACATTAACACTACACAGAAGCAAAATTCAATTGCAAAAAAGTGAGAACTAGTGGAAATATGAATTTTGAAAAATGACGGATTCCTTGTTCTGGTAAAACATTTCTCTCTGTTATTAATGTGATGACTGTAAACATTCAGCAACAACTATTTAAATGAAAACATGTTGTAAATGATCGTCAGCGTCTCTGTGATGATCAGGACAAATTTCAGCTCAATCCAGTGAAAAGTAAGCGATTGCTGAGGCAGTGGTGGATTTAGCAATTTGGGGGCCCAAGGCAAACTTAGCTAGGGGGCGCTCCACATCCGTTCTTTTAAGACAAAAAAAGCAGGAAGGGCCACCCCAAAGGCACCTGTCAGTACTTGCTGTAAATAAAGAGTGAATGGGATGCGAGAATTAATTTTCAGATATAACACCAGTGTATGTCAAAATGCCAAATATTTACTTTTTCTAAAAATCTCACCAGACACGTGTGTGTGTGTGTGTGTGTGTGTGTGTGTGTGTGTGTGTGTGTGTGTGTGTGAGTGAATGAGTGAATGAGACTGTGCAACAATAGCAATTGCAAAACAATGTATGCAAACAGTCATACAACAGTAGTATACAAGGTGTGTATGAGAGGAAGGGGATGGAGATGGGGAGAGAGTGAGCGTTTGCAAAGATGAATTATTTGTGTGTGTGTGTGTGTGTGTGTGTGTGTGAGTGAGAGAGAGAGCTTAGTTGGACTAGTAGAGAGTGAGTGTATGGGAGTGAGGTTGTTATAATGAAATGGTAATTATTAACGGACATTGTGTAAAGCAACTAATGCTAGAGAGTTTGAGAGGGAGTAGGTCAGCATCACTTTTGTGGTCAGAAGAAGGGAGGCTATTTGGCCTGCTCACCACCACATCTTCATATTCATCAGTCATTGGTAGCTCCTCCACCAACTCTACTGGGTTGTCTGCATGATCGGACTCGGGAACAGCGGATTGTAGCTCCTCATTTTCACCACAACATAGGGCTAGCTCCTCAGGCTCTGAGTCTGCAACGACGTGTTCCTCGACATTAACGTTATTTTTTGTGTCAACCGGTGGTGGCACAGTAAACTTGGCGTTTTTCTTTTTAGTTTCTTCTCGCGTTTTCCTCTTATTAGACCCGCTTGGATAATTACGCTTCATTTTACCAGAACTCCGACCGCACGCCTTTCGTAAACAAACCGCAGCACTTCACTTCCTGACTGCAGTCTTTCATCTTTTCGCGGTCATGATGACTCATGGAATAGTCCATTATAGTACGAAAGGGGAGGGGGGGCAGATAATACGATTTGGGCATTCTGATGTTTTTTTGTTGTTTTTTCTTTATTTTCTGTTTAGAAGTACACAATTATACTTCACAAAGACAATGGTGGGGGGCTACTGGCCGGAGGCCCCGGGCCCCTGCTGGTTGGGGGGCCCTGCTGGTTGGGGGGCCCAAGGCAATTGCCTACCTTTGCCTTAATGGTAAGACCGCGCCTGTGCTGAGGTAATAATCACACAGAATCACTTAAATACTGAAATTTAGCTCAGAGGGCCAAACTTCAGAAATTCATAATTTAAAAAGTATTCTGAGAACAACTGTAGCATTTTGCAAGGTGCCATGAATTTAATAGAAGTTTCAACTTCAGCTCTGCAGGTAAACTGGACTGGATTCTTGTGAATGTTTCTCGGAGTCATCTTTTAACAAGCAAGTCAAAGAAAGGTAATTAAAAGCACAAAAACTTAGAAAAGTGTGCATTTTATAAAGAAGTACACATTACGAAATATATACAAATAAAAAAGATAACGGTAATAAAAAATACATACAAAATTATTGCACACAGAATATAATTATATAAAAGGCAACATACACGTCAAATACATATTTTATTGTGTTAAATAGGTATATGTAGGTTTTCTGGACACGTTTAAATTACATACAGTATGTTTGAATAATAAATAAATATACAGTGTATAAATGCTTTCATGTGTCATTTTATGTAGTTTATGTGAAAAACCTCTGCTACATATAGCACAGAGCATATTTAGTTTTTGATATGTCAAAAACAGATGTTTGATCAAAATGTCTGTGTAGAGATATTTGTCCATGGATGTGAAAATGCATAGTCCATTATTGAATATGTTCATAAATGCCATATATACGATTTCTGATGGCAGGACGGGTCTCCTCTTAAATACAGTAGAGTATATGTTTTTCAGACATAGGTCAGTATCAGTGTTGCTGCTGTGTTAAAAGAAATCTTGTCATGATGAGAATCTTTATGAAAAAGGTTTTAAAGACGCTTTCAGTGTTTTAGAACAACATTTTATATTATTTCACTGACATCATTTTGTTTTTATAACTACTTACCAAATATAAATCCATATGAAGAATAAACTTTTATCATCACAATAACCTGTTTAATGTTGTTGTATCATAAAATGTTCTCATTGACAGAATATTGTTGATTTAAGTTTTTTTTAAACTGATATTTTGTGATAACAAGAAATGTTTACTGGTAAAACCAAAGAGTTTGTCTTGTATTCATAACAAGAAATATAATGAAATTGATCTTATAACTTATAACAGTTAATCTAATGGTTTTTTCCACCACAATCTGAAACGTGACATGATGTAAACAATAAACAGGAGGAAACAGCCTGCAGTGTCACCACTAGATGTCAGTATGCCGCTGAGTGCTGCTCACTCCCCATCAAAGCTGCCTCAACACATCTGATAACAGGAGTCTTCTGTGACATCACACTTCACTGTCAGGTTCATGGTTACTTTCCTGCAGAGGTTCAGCTTCATGTGACCGAATAGTAGAGAAACAGCAGATCTAACTGAAGCAGTGTTCACTGCCTTGATCTTCTTTCACTTCCTGATTGGTTGATATTTTCAGTCTGAGGATGGTCCAGTGGGTGGGGACACTGATGAGGTGACGGGTTCAACTCCAACCTTTGTCAAGCCAAAGTCTAAAACAGTTGATTGGTTTCATGTGAAAACAAAGAAATATGTCTCGTTAATGTCGAGAGTTTATGAGCTTTATAGCTCCAAGCAGGATGTGAAACAATGACCACTGCAGAGACTGTGTGAATAGCTCACTGCATAAAACAAGAGACAGTTGGCTTTTACAGTGCAAGAGAGTGTGGGTTCGAACCCCGCCTTGGTCAGATATAACTGCCATCTTTGATAATATTGTGTGACTCACAGGATTTGAACCAACAAACCCCTGAGCCAGAAATCAGCTCAACAACCAGCTGAAGTATTCAGCGTTTAAAATGTAATTGATTTTATGCAGAAACAAAGAAACATATATTCATCATTAATGTTGATATTAATGTTTTTGTTTGGACTTGAATGCAGAAAAATGTAATTTCTGGACGACGCAATAGATTTATTTTTAGGTTCAAGCAGAAATTGAACCATTGATCAGGAGAAGAGAGCTGTGGAGGTCAGGAGTCCAGTCTGAAGTTGGGAGTTGTTTTCTGTCCAGTTTCATGCTGACTTTTCTTCTCATTCCTCCTTCAGTCTGCTCCTCTTTCTCTCTCTGGGTGTTGGTTGGTTTCAGCGCTGAAGATGGTCCAGTGGATTGAGACGTTGACTTGCAACACGGAGACGTGGGATCAAACCTCAGCTCAGACAACCACAGGTAGGAGACAACAGTGTGAGTGTGTGTTGTGTTTGTGTTCAAAACAAAAACCAAACTAACTTTAAAATCGCGTCCATCAAACTTCAAACGTTGCGTTCGCTCGCTCGCTCGCTCGTGGAATTTGCGTCGTGGACTGATGGTGACGGAGTGGATCCTGGATCCTGGAGGAAGCAGTGAGCAGGTAAGTCCGGTCGAGCTGCTGGCTTGATGAAAGCTGGCTAGCAAGACTGGGTTCATTATTAACTCTATTTTAATCTGTAGGCTGATAGTTGAACTTGACTTCAGTCATTATTTCAGTGGACAAAAATTAAGGTTTCACTGAATTTTGAAATGTAGATTTTTTGTTAAGCTTTTCTCGCTCAGAACACAAAACTTCACTGGACTGATACTGAAGAGCACCGTCAGACTAAATGATTCAAATACATTCACTTTTATACATCATGATAAAGGCATGTAATCAATTAAGATACAAAACATGATAAAATGGTCAGAAAAAGGAATAGAGTACTTGAAACATGTTTTGTTTTTACTCCCTTTCTTGAGTAAAAGTACTTAGTTACATTCCACCACTGGGTTGGACCATCGTCCTGATCCAGAACATTCAAGAGGAAAAATAAACCTGGAAGATCACAGATGACTCTGAACGTGTTGTGGCCTTTTGTTCCACAGAGAACAAAACAGATTCTTGATTCAGAACAAAATGAAACGTTTTCAGCTTCGTTGTGTTTCTATGAATATCATCTGTGATGGTCAACAGGTGGAATGAAGACGAGCAGGAAGAACCGACATCAGCTGAGTTGTCTGCTTGTTTATTCATTAAAACTGGAGTCGCAGCTCTCATTAGAGCTGCAGCTCTGCGAGTGCCACCGGTTGGACTCATCAAGCAGAGCAGATAATTAATCCCAGCGTCCTTCTCAGAGGAAAATAAACTCTGCTGTTTTGACCTCGGGGCCAATTAGCTTCGAAGAACGATGACAACAAACTGCCGGCTGGGACTCCTGAAGGGACGAGCCACAGACTAATTAGATTTTACAGTTTAACAAGTTAAACATGTTCCTTCCTCTGAGATACTGCTTCAATAATGTAGCGGGAGGAGATAATATCAGACTGTCATATTTGATTAATTTCAAAGATGTTCTTTTTGAGGAGAGTGCTTTGAAAAATACACAACATTTATTCTGAAGCACGTTTTTCTTTTGTTACACACACTGTCAGGACGGATCAGTGTTCAATAAGTGTTGGAACTGAATGAGATAAAAGAAAATATCAGCTTGGTGCAAAGAAACTGAGCAACAAACAAGAAATGGCAGAACAAACCGCAGCACTAATGAAGCTGTTTTTATTTGTTAAATAATTTGCCATTTAAAAACAAGAACAATAGTCATCGTGACATAAACAATACGTAAGAATATGTTTAATTAAATAAATCAATAAGTCATCAAAAGGACGCAGTACTTCATAAGTAATGACTTGAATGTTTTGTGGTTTAACAAGATAATTTATGTTATTTAACAAGAAAACCGGCTGCAACGAACAAGTTTCAGCAGCAGTTAATCTACCAGTGGCTTCCTTGATTAACTGATTATTGCTTTGATCAATAAAGTGTCACAAAAAATGTCTGTAATTTTTGCCAAATAAATGACTTGAATGATGAATCAGTTGCTAACTGATTAATCGTTCCAGCTCTAATAAACAGAATTTAAGTCATAAAGAGAAAGATATGTCGTTATAAAGTATTTCAGCTCTGACGTTTGATTCACAGATTTGAAATTAACTCTACATGAAGTCAGCAGGTTGATTAAACTCTGGAGATGTTTAGTGCGTCTGCTTTTCCTCTAACAGCTCAGAGACATTTAAATTGGTTCAAATGTGTTTCAGCCAATCAGCGCTGCTGCGTTTGTGGTCAGTCTTCCTGTGGGACGTTTCGGCTTCAGGTATAAGATGGAGTGAGAGGACAGAGTTCCCCTGACGACCAGCTGAGGAACCACAGCAGGTAGGAACGTTCACTTCGTGTCTGAGTCATTGAACCAGTGCTTGATTTTAATGTGTTTGATCACTGTTGATAAAAATATTCAATCACTCATCAGTGAGTTTATTAAAGTATTCAAATTTCAAATACAATGTTCCGACATGTTTTACTGCCTCGTTAATGTTGTTTACATTTTAAATACTGCATGTTCAGTTGTTTGCTCATTAATATAATTATGTCGTTCTTGTTTGTTATTCTGATTATGTTAAGTTTTATTTAACTATTTTGAGGTGAAATGGATGTGAAAGTTTTGTAGATATCAGGTAAGCAGATAATGTGTAATCAATCAAATCTACTTGAATATTTTCAGTTTGTACTTCTGCTGCATCGTTCCAGAGAGAAATATTGTACTTTTTTATTTTTTGGTAACAACTGCAGTTACTGACAGATTAAGATTTTAAATACAAAATCTACAATCAACAAAAATATGATACTTTCAGGACATTTTGTCGATAATGCTTCTGTACCATAATCCAGTATTCTTACACTAATATGACTTGATTTATAATTCTGCTCTTTGAAATGGGTCATTATTAGAGACAGGCCTTAAATCTAACTGTCCCTGTTTTATAAATCTATTTCATCATGTTTTATTTAGTTTGACTGACTTGATAAATTCACTATATGTACTTTCTCACAGCGCTGATGACATCAGCTCAACACTCAACACTCTCTTTTCAACAATAGCTGGAAGTGTTCAGTTTCATTGGCAGCTGAAAACAAAAGTAGTTGAACGACACAGCGACAAAAGCAAGTGGAGCTAAACAGAAAGTAAGATCATGTGTGTGTGTGTGTGTGTGTGTGTGTGTGTGTGTGTGTGTGTGTGTGTGTGTGTGTGATACCTGTACAGAAGCCCTGAGTTTCTTTCTCTGGTGCTCCACCTGTTAAGCTCCTTAACATTGTGTTCTGTCTTGTGTGTAACAGTGAAAAAACAATTAACAAGAACATTTTTTTCATGTGTCGAGCCAAGTGAAAGAATTAGTTGTTTTTTTCTGTGCGTGTGAAACAATTTCAAGAGGAATTAAAGGCTCATTTTTCAGTGTTTCTTTTTTTAATACTCATTTTGACCACAAGAGGCTGAAGTGCACCACTACTCATGTCCCAAATAAGATGAGAAGCGTCCGTGTTCCTCCTCTCTGCACCTGAAACACGAGACGCATCTCTTACAGTATATGTTAGCAGGTTATGTAACATGACGAGGAATAAGTCATACTTGGTGAAATATGCAGTCTGGATCAGTTAGTTACCAACAGTCGGGCCGTCACCGCTGCACTCCAGGACGGGACGTGATGATGGCTCAGTGCTGACTGAGGAAATATGGATTTAAGATCTGAGTTAACTGATATTTTTACAACTGGAAGGTGTTTACAAGTGCAATTACAGAAGTGCAAGTATGCGAGTAACACAGCTGGTTTGAATGTTTATCACAATAAAAACATTTTTTTGAATTTTTATTTTTGTCGTTTTTAAACTTGCCCCTCAGGGCTTCTGTATACCTGTGTTTCGTGTTGTTCTTATCCATGTATTTGGCCTTGTACGTCAACAGAATGTTAAGATGTGAGACTTGAGTCAAAGTCTATAACTGTTCTCAATAAAAGTATATTTATGTATTTATGAATAAAATAAATCTGCTCTGTTCTTTTCAGCAACAACTTATGACCACAACCACAACAGCAGCAACATAACATCTGCATGGACGGACACTCGCAGAAGTAAGTGACAAATTAGTTTTTGTGATTTTTGTGAAATTATACTTTATTATATCACAAGTGATTAACTTGTACTTTAATAAATGAAAAAATAATCTCAATGAAAACACTTTCTTCTGATTTAAAACAAGTTTCCTGGAGACGTGCACTGATGCTGATTCTTAAATAAAAGTATGATCATATGAAAACTTACTGGTCTGAATGTATTGAGTTATAGATGCACACTCATGTTGTCTTCTATAATTTGATTCATTAAAGACACAGATGAAAGGGTTCAGTTTTTGTAGCATCACATTTTCATTTGACCGTTTCTGTCTGGACTGTGTCTGTTCAGGTGAAGCCGGCGCCATGTTGGATGCGTCACTGGGCAACAACTTCTCCCACAGCACCTTCGTGTTCAGAGGTTTCCCGGAGCTGCAGAAACACCGCCGGCTGCTGGCGCTGCCGTTCTCCGCCTCCTACCTGTCAGTGCTGCTGGGAAACTCCCTGCTGGTGTACGTGATCCGCAGCGTGGAGAGCCTGCACAGCCCCATGTACCTCCTCATCTGCACACTGTGCATCGTCGACATACTCATGGTGACCGCCATCATCCCCAAGATGCTCCTCAGCCTCCTGTCCGACAGGGATGAGATCTCATTGGCTGGCTGCTTGACTCAGATGTTCTTCACTCACTTCCTGTCCTCATTGGAGTCAACGTTGCTGTTGGCGATGGCGCTGGACCGTTACGTTGCCATCTGTCAGCCGCTGCGCTACACTGAGATCGTTGGCTCCTCTATGTTCGTGAAGCTGCTGCTCTTCACTCTGGTCCGCAGCAGCTCCATCATGGCCACGCTGGTCGGGTTGGCAGGTTCGCTGCGGTTCTGCGGCTCCAACACCATCCAGCACTACTACTGCGACCACATGGCACTGGTCAGCCTGGCGTGTGACAGCACGGACAAAAACAAGGCGGCGGGCCTGGCTGTGATCGTTTGCTTTGTGGGCGTTGACATACCGCTCATCTTCTTCTCCTACATGAAGATCCTGAGCGTCGTCCTGAGGGCGGCAGCAGCCAACGAGGACCGCTGGAAGGCGTTTCACACCTGCGGCACTCACCTGATCGTCATGATGTGTTTCTACCTGGTGGGAAGTGTCACATTCCTCTCTCACAACCTGAACATCCCCATACCGACGGACGTCAACACCTTCATGGGACTCATGTACATTCTGTTCCCAGCGACAGTCAACCCCATCATCTACGGTGTTCGGACCAAAGAAATTCGAAACGGCTTTTTTAGGATTTTTAAACACAGACGGAAGACGGTAAAGATGGTGAAAGTTTCTCCTGCTGGCAAAACGACAAACGTGAAGGTTTCCTGCTCGAGGTAACGTGTTGTCATTCAATGAGGATTTTTCATCAGCACAAGTTCAGATATTGACGTGACGTGACATTAGTAGTGTTTTACGCTGTCGATCATGTATGAAGGGTTAGTTTTATACGTAAAGAACAAAACATCGTTCAACCAGACTCACACCTGAAAGAGACACAAGTCCCTCTTAGCAACAAAGAATAAATAAGACTATAAGATCTCACCAGTCGTTGGTCAAGAAAGCAACTGTGTGCATCAAACTGTGTGCAGATTTAAACGTGAACAGGCTTCAGTTTCAGTTTCAGCACAGTGCTGTCTGTAACGTTTGCTCTGTTCGTGTAATAATCATTTCAGGTCATTTCATTCTTCTTCTTTTGGGGCCAAAACTTTTTCATTGGTGTCTGAATTATGATGTTTTTATCCACATTATTACGACCGTCACTGCAGGAAGGCGGACGCGTCTAACTGCTGAGTGCAGGTGTGTGTTGCATCGTGATCAGGTCTCCATTCAGTTCAGGATCGTTTCCATCGTTTGTTCTGATTTTTACGTCAGAACATCACAACAAACACACACATGTTGCCACAAACGTCCCTTTATTAAAGATGCAGTGGAATGTACAGGTTTCCTCCTGGCCCTTTCAAAATAAAAGCCAATTAAAATATTGTTACAGATGATTTTTGGTGTTTTTGATCTTTATCCTGTAATGTCGTGTTAAAGTGAAAAAAAACAGCAGTTTCATTCAGTCTGTCAGGTAAAGAGCACACACACACACACACACACACACACACACACACACACACACACACACACACACACACTGTACTAATAACACAACTGTACATTGACTCACATGGAGGACGTTTCAGTCTTTGTTCTGCTTCCAATGTTCGAATTAAAGATGACACGCTGTTAATCTCTGATACTTCACATGAATAACAACTCGTTAACGGTTCATTAACTGTTATAACACTTCCTGTTTGCTTCACATCCCTGCTGATCATTTTCTGAATCATCCAGCTGATTTTAAATTAATTTCTTTTCTTTGACGCTGTTGTTCGTTAAAATCAGCCTGCAGACAGAAAAAAGTCCTTCATGTTTTCATCTCGTTGTAACGCGACATGAGTGCCTTCACTGGTGCGTTCGAGGACACTCGTGTATCAGACACATGAGTCAGCTGGGAAACGTCCTGATTGAAGACATCCCACTTCCTCTGTGGTTGTTGTTAGTCTGAACGATAACTTGCTTTTTAATGTAATAAAGAGGAAAAATACACAACATTGAATCCACAGTTACAGGTTTTTCGACAGTTGTGTTGGTCTTATGTTACACCGACTGCAGTTTTAAATACTCGTGTGGTAAAACTTGAGTTTCAGCTCAGATACAAGTACTTTTATTAAAACTAAAGACAGTCTCACACCAGATTTCTCTAATTAGACTTAGATTTGGTAACACTTTACAGAAGTTACATGGGAACAAATGAGGAAAAAACTGCTACTTAACCACAAGTTAATGAGTAACTGCTAATCATTTGACTCGATTTAGTAGCTAATGATAACTTAATTGACCCTCAAAGCAATTTTCCGGGCGCCTGACTGCTGTAGTTTCTTCTTCTTCCTCTCATATTGTATCAGTCAGCATCAAGTCCAACACATCATTTAATCCAGGAGGACCTGAAGTTTCAGTCTGGCTCATTTAAAGTCTCAAACTTACATTTGATTTTATGAAAAAGGATGAATTTATTTTAAAAACTGTTTAAAATTTAAAAAGATGAACTTAGATGTTTTTAGACTTTCATGTGAATCCTCATTACAGCCATTATAATATTATCCTCTATTCTTCTGAATTGTCACTAAGTACTTGCACTGGGAGATCCTCGGGAATATCTGTGAATTCATAATACTGACAAGTTTTTCCTGGTTAACTCAGAACCTGCACCGGGCCCGAAAACAGTAGTTACTGTTTCTGTTCACACCCAGTTGTGGCACTCAGTACTGAGTAGTTACTAATTAGTGCTTCATTAGTTAATCATCATCAGAGTGTGTGGTTACTGAGGAATATACCTGATAGCTTTAAACCTGTGTTCACTGGTTTTGGTGTTTAATGGTTCATACTGACCCAACGCGTTGGACTCAGCCTCAGCTGGCAGCTGCAACACGCCTACAATCAAATCCTCTGGGGCGACTGCGACCGTCAAAGTCATCTCGTGATATTTCAGAGCGAGACTTCTCCTTCAACGAGACTTTTGGTTCTGGTTACGAAGAGGATTTTAATATTTAACACAAAGGTCTCTCTGTTTCTGTAATGTTGTCAGACTCTTTGAATAAAAACCTCAGAGACAAAAACAAGCAGATTTTAGTGGATGAGACTTTGATGGTTGCGGTTACAAAAGTATTAAATACTTTACTCACCAACACGTGTACATATAGAGCCCAGGTTTCAAAATACTTTTAACAAGCGTCCTATTCCGTTATTACTGATTCATTCCCCATTTGTTTCTTAATGAACTAATCATTAGCTACTCATTAAGTAACAGTTAATTAGCAGTTAGTTCCCTGCTAACGTCTCATAATTTTGTCTCTGATGTGTTGACTGAAGAGAGACCAGCAGCTGACTGCAACGATCTAAATACTGATGATGATTGAGAAAATGATCAATAACAAACACTCGTATGCTCCTTTAACATTAGGGCCCTCCTCTCTAAGGGTTGATTATTCATGACATTAATTAATCATATAAAGTATTGATATATTTCATGCAAACGAGGCCACCAGTTCCTCTTAGCTGATTGGTGGCTGTCTCTGACAGTTTCAGGTCCTCTCGGCGGGTCGACTCTTCTTCTGGTGTTTCTTCACGCTCTGCAGCTTCGTCTGCACACACTGACTGTGAACATCAGCTGGTGAACTGTTCCAGATCAACCAAAGTTGGCAGTGTAGTTGTTGTTAATGAAGACCCTCTGATACGACACATCGAAACTAATCTCAACACAACGTTACTCCTGTTCGGTCCCTAGTGGAAACACATAGAACAAAGTGACATTAGAGGCATGCTACCAGCCGTCGTTACGATGCCGCAGTCGCCGGTTCGAGTCTCCGGCCGGCCGACGAAGGAGGGGAGAGCTGCTCCGTCTGAAAACACAACTGACGTCTACGCTGCGGTATTCTAGCTTTTTACACCCGGCAGGACGCAGAGAGGACGAACATTAACGAGAACACAAACACGGCACCGCCGAGTGTTTAAAGGGTGTCCAGACTGTGGTTTGACCTAAAGGTGACCTCCGTTAGCTCCACACTACAAACAGCAGCGAAACAACAACAGCAGCAGTGGCAGCGGTGACGCTCGGCGCCTTTATCTGTCGTTGAGTTTTGGAGAGTCCACCGGCTCCTCGTCTTCATCCTTGTCGTCCTTCGCCCCGATCAGCCGCTGACGGGCAAAGTCCTCGAAGATGATGTCATCATCGCTGAGGGAGAGGAAGGAGAGGGTTAAGAGTGTTGATTCATGACAAAACTATCAAAGACCCGGTTCAGATCCGTCCTGAGTGATCAGGTCACACCTGGACAGCTCTAATTACAGGTGTGAATGAGACACTTGAAGGGCCGCCGACTCAACTGAATCCTCTGTGAAACAAGAAGAAGCCAAAACAACAGGCAGGATGGATATAATAACACAACATCACCAGACTCCCTTAACAAATGTAGTGATTTTAAGAGTTGTTGAGTTAAAACAAACTTTATAACGTAGTGAAACTCTGTCTCTGACAGACTCTGAATCATTGTCTCCTTTTTGTAAATTCAGCATTAAATGAAAACAGTAAGTTGTGTGTTTCCTTGTAAAAAGTGTCAGTTTGTGGCAGCATGGCTGCACCAGCCTGTCTGCTTCTGTGTCTAAAGTGCTAAAGTCTGACCTGCCAACATTTAGCAGCTGTTTGAACACACTGTTTACACTGATTTCACCATTTACACTCTTTATGAAAGAAGAAACATTTTACAGATACACTAAACAGTAACCAGTATAGGCGACTTCTTTGTCCCCAGACTCCCTTAACAAATGTGTCAGTTTAGTGAGTTGTTGAGTTGGAGACACTTTATAAACTGTGTGAAACTCTGTCTCTGACTGATTCTGACTTATTTGTTCCTTCTTGTGAATTCAGCAAATGTTCTACATGAACTTCTTTCTGTCTTTGAGTAGAAACATGGAGTCTGTTTGTCCCAGTGATGGATGGGTTAGTTTCATATAGAGCAGGAAGTGACATCAGATCCCAAGTGGTCACTCAGGACGGATTTAACAGCAGGTCTGAACTGGGTCAAAGAAACATAAAAAAGTCCAGATTTGCGATGACGGCAGGAAACAGTAAAAGGTTTAGAGACAAAGAGGACAAAGACAAGTGAAAGCGATGTGTTGAGCCACGAGAGGAATCACGTTCCTGAATTAGATTTCCTCCACCAGAGTCAGATGAACAGATGGATATCAGTTTCATGTCTGTACAGCGATCAGCTTAGCATCAAGCCTGGCGGCTGAGGGCAACTGTCTCAGCAGAGACAAAGATCCATAAAGGATGAACTGAAACAATGAAGTGTCCGTCTGTTCATATCGAACCAACACTGAACGTACCTCCTCACAAGTATTTCATCTCTGCTGCAGGTCAATAAATTCTTATTTGTTGTTTGTGGTTATGTGAGTGTGAACTAACGAGCAGTAAAATGCAGAGTTGCCTCTCGTCGGCTCACAGGACTCGTTTTCTGAGCCTCTGCTGACAGCAGGATGAGTTTCCAGTTTACAGCCCATTTCCTGCTGCAGCTCACAGCAGCGAGCATTAAGACGCATTAAGGCTGAGACTCCGGAGACGAGTCCATCACAGCTAATGCTTCAGCAGGCGGAGAGGAAACCCTCTCTGCTGTCAGGGTTATTGACGAGGCCGTAAACCAGAGAAGAGCCAATCAGATCACAGAGGAGGACAGACAGACAGACAGGCAGGCAGGCAGACAGACAGACAGACAGACAGACAGACAGACAGACAGACAGACAGACAGGCAGACAGGCAGGCAGGCAGGCAGGCAGGCAGGCAGGCAGACAGACAGACAGACAGACAGACAGACAGACAGACAGACAGACAGACAGGCAGGCAGGCAGGCAGGCAGACAGACAGACAGACAGGCAGGCAGGCAGGCAGGCAGACAGACAGACAGACAGGCAGACAGGCGGACAGACAGACAGACAGACAGGCGGACAGACAGACAGACAGACAGACAGACAGACAGACAGACAGACAGGCAGGCAGGCAGGCAGGCAGGCAGACAGACAGGCAGACAGACAGGGAGAGAGACGGCTGCTTACTTTGTGTCAAACTGGATCAGGTTTGTGTCGATCTGAGCTTCATCTGGAGCTGCAGCAGAGAGCGAGATGTTAGACACTGAAAACACCACAGAGAGAAACGTGTTTCTGGTCCCTGTCAGTCTGTAGATGTCAGTTTAGGGCTCAGACAGGACAGTCTGCAGCACTCTGCCACATTAGCCATGGTGCACGTTGTGTTAACAAAGACAGAATTTAGTTTAGTTTTAAAACAGAAAAACAACCAACGAAACATCAGATCTCCAAACAGCTGGTCTGCTGTGATCACACTCTGATCCGAGGAGATGATGTTTACAGCCTTTATTAAGTGAGTGAACGAGCGAGTTTCACCTGGATCTGCAGGTATTGGTCAAGAAACAAACCTCCGAACATGTTTGACGGATGTGAAAAATTAAAAAAATAAAACCTGAACCTGTTGAAAGTTGTGGAGTCGGTATGTAAAGGCCTTAAATAAGTTTATAAGTCAGGTTGTGATCTCTGTGATCACAGCAGACCAGCTGTGTGGAGACATCTGATGTTTTAAACGTGCAGCAGATGGACAGGTGACTTCAGGTGACTTCAGGTGACTCACCGTCTCTGAAGAAGAATTCTTCCAACGGCTTCGGGTGCATTAATGTGAACGGCAGCTCAACAGAGACGTCGCTGGAAAACAAATGACCAGGTTATAAAAGCACCAATAATCCACCGCAGCTTCATTAAGACATCTATCAGTGTGAACATGAGCTCAGTGAGGCGTTCGGGTGACCTTTGTAAATCTCCGTGTGTGTTTGAATGTGTGTGTCTGTGATGTGACATCACGTGAAAGGTTACCTCGCCGCCAGATCTCCCAGGAGCCTGAAATCAATAAACATTTAACAGCTTCAGTTCACGCAGCAGCGTTTCCACTTGTTTCTATTGATGTGCTCATTAACTGTCACAGTGTTAACAGAGCTGTTAAAGGCCGACTCCTGTGCCACATGAGTCCGTTAGCGCCGTCTGACGAGGAGATTTATAATCAGAGCGTCCAAATGTCACAGCGTGAATCACACAGATTCATCTTCAGACAGGAAGCAAGAAGAGAAACGGTTTTTAAAATGTGCTCGTACTTCATCAGATGGAAACTTTATGATTATGAGACAAAGTGTGCAGTGACGGAGGGACGGACAGAAACCAGAGACACTGAAGCTAAGTCCTCCATGAGACCGTTAGTCACGTTTCAGTCGGCCTTTAAAGCTCCTCACAGCTGATCGTTGACACTGACCCGCCTCGGGACACCACCAGCTTCACTTTGACTTTGTAGGACACGATGATGCCGAGGATCTCCTTATTGGCTCCTTCTCTTAACCTGAAAACAATCAGACCAATCAGCAGACAGACACTTCCTCCAATGTCCAGCAGACGTCTCCTCTCGGACCTGAACCTTCGGTCTGCTGAACTGCGTCTCTTTGTCTCAGTAACTAAAAACAATAAAGTTTAAATCAATCGAACGCTGCTGATCAAACTCGACTGTTAGTTCATCAGATTCACGAGACGAGACAACAGTTTGACGTTATTAAAACCTGATGAGTTTCTTCTTCTACACACACACACACTGATCGTTCTATTTTAAATCATTAACTAACACTCTCCCTACGTTGTTCATAGATGATACTGTGAGGTTAATACATGTGTTGATGAATCGTTGTGTTTGTAATGTTATAAACAATTATAAGAGATTTATATAAATTCTCTTTTCTCTCTCTTTAATATGAAGAGTTACCAAATGAGGCTGTTTTTGTTTTTTTGAGTCTGTAAATAGTTCAAGTAAAGTTTTTCTCCAGACTGAAGCTTCTGGTGCTTTTTGTCTTTATTTGCACCTAAAAGAACCAAATTCACTCCAGAACAGGTACAAATATGCACACAGTTCATGTTTCACCCTGCTGGAGTCACAGAGCTGAGGACAGTCTGCGTCCACCGTCATGGACACGGACGATGAACTTTACATCCTGTCCCTCAAAACCACCAGGAGGAGGCGGAAAGTTCAAGTAGAGCTGAAGAGATTTTCTACTGTTTGGTGAGTTTGCATGTTCAACATTGTTCATCGTACATATTTTATGAGCCTGGATCCTGAGAGTGAGCTGATAATATTAATAATGTGGGTTGCACTCACAGTGTGCTGGAGGCCAGGTTTGTGTCCTCGTGCTTCAGTTTTCCGTCCAGCGCGAGGCCTCGTTTCTCTCGGTTGTTGGCCAGAAACGGAGTGAGAGTGAAAACTTTACAGAAAGTCGAACTGGGAGCAACGACGTCACTGAGGACAGAAAACAAGATGAAACTTGATGAAATAATAAAGAGAAATAAAAAGTCAAAATGTATCTAATAATTACGACTCTTTATCGTAGTGCATCATGTTGTAGGCAACTGGACGTGTTTCACGTCTCATCCAAGAGGCTTCTTCAGTTGTCACTAACTGGAGGAGCTGTAGGCTTTAAACTCTGTGTGGGAGTGTCCTTACAGAGTCCTTAGGACCACTTGTGGGTCGTTGACCCATCTGGCCTTCATGTGGGTTGCTAAGGCCAGGTGAGCCCAGGTGTGAATGGTTGTTAATCTGTCTGGGGAGAGAACTCAGTACTGTATTGTAGGTGGGTGATCAGTGATGTCTTAGGCCACCTCCTCTGTTCAGAGACGGTCGTTCCAGTTTGACATAGAGGGATTCATTTACTCCTCTTTCAAACCATCTGTCTTCTCTGGAGAGCTTAACTTAGCAACTATTCACACCTGGGCTCACCTGGCCTTAGCAACCCACATGAAGGTTGTTTGGGTCAACGACCCACAAGTGACCCTAAGACCTGTCTGTAAGGACACTTCCACACTCTGTAAGGACACTCCCACACTCTGTAAGGACACTCTCACACTCTGTAAGGACAATCCCACACTCTGTAAGGACACTCCCACACTATGTAAGGACACTCTCACACTCTGTAAGGACATCCTACACTATGTAAGGACACTCCTACACTCTGTAAGGACACTCCTACACTCTGTAGGGACACTCCCATACAGAGTTTAAAAGCCTGCAACTCCTGGAGGAGTTAGTTAGAAGTGAAGAAGCCTCTTAGATGAGAGTTGAAACGTCTTCAACAAACTGAAACAAGTCCAGTTGACTATGATACAGAACTTAGAGGTACCAGGACCTGGATGACTGAGAACCTTCATCAACATAAACTTTTCTTCTATAACTGGCAGAAATGGTCTTCATAACATCCTCCTCTGAAGTGAGTGGTGCTCAGGTGTGGTTCTTTCAGCTCATTGGTGTCGTTAACATCACTAAACTCTTTAGATAAAAGAAATCCACTATATGGTCGTTGGTAAAGTATGAATGATGTGTTGTTTTACTGCTTAAAGTCTTTAAGTGCTCAGTGTGGTGAGAAGTGAACTCACTCTGACTCCTCGGTGGCGACGGGACATTTGTACTGAGCCGTGTTGAACAGGCAGATGTCTGCGTACTGTCGCACTGCAGAAACACACACATCGTGAGGGACACGCACATCGTGAGGAACACGCACATCGTGAGGAACACGCACAGCGTGAGGAACACACACAGGTGTGGGACTCACCTGAGATCTTCATCTTCTTCACCGTCTTGTTGGTGTTGTTGGTGACGTGGACGTTGACGCTGATCGGCTCCCCGTGATAATAAATCTGAGGCACACAGGTCAGAGAGTTTTTATCTTCATCTTTGTGTTAAATGATCAGATCAGGAGTTTAATCAAAGTTTAGTCTTGATGTTGACTGGAAGAAACGTCAGATTTGTTCGGGGCTTCTGGAGACGCTGAACGAGCTGTTTGGAGGTGTTTCTGGTTGTTTTTGAAGGTGTGGGATGAGAACATATTGACTGAATTTCCGTTTTTCTGAGCTGAAGCTGTCAGATATCTAAACTGATCCTGCTGAAGTCACAGACTGACAGAAGAGCTGCTGCTGCTGTCTGAATGTCCACAGATCCTGATTCAAGCGGTTACTGTTAACACAAGACAGTTTACTGACGACAGAATCGTCACTCTGCTGCTGTTTTTAAACACCAGATGATGCAATGATCCTAATTAATGTTTTAAAAGTGATATTTCACTCCCTAAAAACCGTCGTTTGCTGAGCCTTTGTAGTTCAGCTTTTAAAAACTAAACAGCACGATGACTCGTCTGAACGGATCCTTCCTGTACAGAACTTTGTATTGTGTGTGTGAACAGTTCAGGTGTGAGCTGGTTGGTCACCTCTTTGTCCAGAGAGGCTTCCAGGTGCAGAGGTTTGTCCGACATCAGGAACTGTCTGGTGGTCTCTGCCGTCGGCTGAGGACCCGGCTTCTCCGGAGCATACTGCACCTTCCTGATCACCAGACGCACCGAGTTCCTGCAACAACAACACAACTCTGTCTCTGCTAATGAACGAGTGGTTTCAGCCACAGATCATGTCCTCATTCTGTCCCCGGACTCACTTTTACCTTTTGTGAATCTTCTCTTCAACATTTTCTGCACAGAAGGCTTTCACCTCGAAGTCGACTCCGCAGGCCTGAAGACGCACAACAGCAGGAAAATCATGTCTTTATTTAAATCCTTTGTCAGCTGAGATGGAGACACCTGGTGCACAGGAGGAAGACATTTGACCCACCTGCAGCTGAGAAAAGTAAAACCTGAGTTCTTTACCTTCCCGGTGTCCTCGGGGCCCGGCTGCAGGGTGACGGAGCACGGCAGGTTCAGAGGAATCTGAGAACACAGCAAGGATCAAAATATCTCAAAAAGATACCAAATGACAGCTGCTGATATTCATTTAGACACGTTTCATGATCACAACGTATCCGTCCTCATCACAGTCCCACTGTGTCGTCTCTTATTTCATCTCTACTTCACCTCTTCAAGAGTTTCAGGAACTAAACCAGGGATTAAAACCACATTTATTCATCTTGTTGATTCGTAATGCTGTCAAACATAACCGCATTACATCAAATCACTCACTGTTTTTTCACACTTGTGGAACAAAGTAACTGAGTACATTTAAGTTCAGTACTCATGTACTTACTCCACTACATGTATCAGATGCCTTCAGCTACTTTGTAGATTTAGCTTATTAAGTCAAAAATATAATCAATATAAATTACAAAGTTAAAATTAGACCAGACAAATGTGATTTGTACTGTAACACCACCTAGAGCTGAATTACAACACTTTTCACAGCAGCGTTGGTGATGGATGTCTGATGGTGCGACCTGAACTTGGTGCAGATTGTATCGTGCATAAAAGAGATATGGTGGCATTTTTTAACAGCCACAAGATGGCGCTGTTATTACCACACTTTATGTTGTTGTGCACCAAGTTTCATCTTCTTAAAGGCAACAGAAGTGCAGGAGTATCATGTTACGTTGTGACTGTTGCGCCCCCTGGGGGTAGAACTGACATGACATTTTACAGCAGCGCTGGTGATTGACGTCTGACGATACCGCCTGAAGTTTGTGCTAATTGAATCATTCGTTAAAGAGAAACAGAAGTGTTTCATTAACGGCCACCTGTTCCTGTTTGTCTTCAGGCTGAGAGGAAAAACAGGAAGTACAGAAGCCCCATCATGACAAATTTAAGTTGTTATCAGCTGTTTTTAGTTAATCTGATAAACCCAGGTGAGAGAGGGGGTTCAGGAGACGTACAGTACATGTAGTGACACGTGACATGCTGCCTGTTCTGAAGGAAGATGTGAATCGATGTATTTACGACCTGCAACTTTTCAGATTTACAAGCACGAATAATACTGACCTCCGGATAACAGAGAGTTAACTAAATCATTATCTCCAAATATGAAGATAATAAATTCATCAACAGCTCACTGCACTGACACTGAACGAACCCACGTGTTTTTGTCTGTAAACAAATTTAGTTATTTAACTTTTAAATTATTTTGAAAATTAATTAATCAATTTTATTTCATTTTAAAAGAAAAACAGTCTTCATTCTCTGCTGTCAGCTTGTTAAATGTGAATATTCTTTCTCCTCTGTGACAGCAAACTGAATATCTTCAAGACATTTGAGGAACAAACACTGATCGACACTTTAAAGACAACTGATCAATGAATCCAGAAAATAATCAACAGATTCATCAACAACGAAAATAATCTTTAGATGCAGCCCGACATCCAACTGTAATTATTTGCAAGAATTTGTGATTTAAAATTTAAAAAATGAAAATAAAAACATCACATAAGAAGTTTGTAAATTTGATCAGTAGCCTTTTCTTCATGAAGCATTAAAGTTCAGATACAATCAATAAAATCAATACAATAATTTGTCTTCCAAACTTCTCCCTAATCAGGCTCTGATCCCAACGAGCTCCACCAATCAAAATCTGTCAAACCATTTCTAACCTTCAATCAGAAATCTGAAACCGACCAGACAGGAAATCCTGCCTGACAGGACGTATTCAGGGCAACAACTGCTTCTTCATCCAGCTGATAAACGATGATTAATCAATGAATGATTGATAAAACACACCCTGGTCACTGATCGTGTCTGTCAGGCTCAGTACCTCGAAGGTGAACGGGTGGGCGTGTTCTCCCAGTTTTTTGATCAGCCGCTCCTGAAGACGAGTCAGACTCTTCTTCTCTTCGGGCAGCGGAGGAAACGCCTGGATGTTCGCCACGAACAAGTCTTTACGAAACGTCAACCCAAGGACGTCCAAATCCTCTCGACCATAACGGAACGCACAGGTCAGAGTCACAAACACTGAGGGGACAGAAAACACACACATCGCATCCTGAGAAAATAACTTCTAGAAACATTTTAATTGGGAGGCTAACGGTGTCAATCATTTCCAGTCTTTGTGCTAAGCTAGGCTAAACACATCCTTTCTCTGTACTGGACACACAAAAGTTAAACTGATCTCCTTTAAATCTATGGCAGGTTGAATAGAAAGAAGTGGCTCCAGGACGCCTCCCTGAGGAACTCCACATCATAGTGAAGGTGGAGAACGAGGGGATGTTTTTTCTATTCTTGACTCTTGTTTGCTGTCGCTGGACTTATAATAATTATATAACCACTCAGTTTCACATATAAAACTTTTTTTTTTCTCCTGAAATTCTTTTGCATGAAATGTTTTCATAGATTGAAAAAAATTAAAGAACATATAAAGTTAATCCCGATCAAAACTTTTTTCCACCACAGGAGAGAAAAACATTTGTAAAGTTGTCCCTCAGGGCTTCCGTATCAAACAGATACAGTCTCATACTGTTACAACTCTTTCTCAGATGTCTACGCTGCTGAAAGCCGTTTGAGACATCTTCACAGTTATTTTACAGTCAATGGGTTTGTTGTAAATACTATGCTGTGGAGGAAGATAGATCTGGGTGTCATCAGCGTAACAATGAAAAATTAAATTGTGTTTTTGGATGCACACACGGTGGGTATTTTAAAGGCTGATTCCAGTATTTTTCATGCTGTTTATGCTTAAATCTGGATATTTTTATACAAACAAAAAGTTAAAATATGTTTGCCAGTTGAAGCATCTGTCTGCTGCGTTGAAAGTTGTATTTAGAGCAAAAATAAGAAAACAGGATAATATCTGCCGGTTTCTGTAAAATTCAATTATATAGGAAATGTTAAAGTTTATGGTTGCGTTGACGTATGACAGTGAGGATACTGAACCATCTGTTGTTCTTTTGCCGATTTCTCACCTTTCCTCTCCTTCAGGTACTCCGGGTCGATCAGGACGACGCCGTCTGCAGGAAGAAAAAACACAAAGTCCATAAAGATCCAGAAGAGATCAGAACTTTCATCTAATTTTCATTAGCTTTTCTTTCAGGTATCATCCAAATCAAAGAGAGAAAGAATTGATGAGGAGCCGATAATTAATAATAATTAATGTTAATAATCAGCAATAGTAAAACTGATCTCACCGACAGGCTCCACCAGGTCCACGTGGTCCACAAAGTCTCTCTTCCCCAGATAGACAGTGAGCTGAGGGAGGAACAGCAGCCAATCAGAATCAGCCAAATCAACCAGTCTGTTCAGATTTTAAAGACATTTTGTCTTTGTTAACAATGTTTTTCAAGTGTTGGTCCTTACAAAATGTGATGTATGATGTAAAATTTGCCTTTTTCACATCTGTTTTCGGGTGTCAAGGAGATAACTGCCCTTCAGGTTCAGAGCAGATGAAACATGAACGTGAGGAAGAAGACGAGGACTCACCTTTCCATTGGGACTGGCTTTCTTAAACACTCTGAAAACAGACGGAGAGAAAAGCAGGTGAGTCACGCTGCTTCACTTTTCCTCCTCGTTTCTGTCCACCAGTTTCCTGTTTCCACTTTCCAGGAGTGTCTTGCTGCTTCTTCGTTATTATGTCATGTTTTATTTTGTGTTTATTTTAATTGTTGTTATAATTATAATATTGTGCGTCCAGACCAAAAAAATCCTCATTTCTGATTGGCTGGGAGGTGTTTGAGGTTAACGGAGCAGCAGCGGCTCAGTTCAGAAGCAAACAACTTTTAAAAAATGTCCTAATTTTCAAAAAAAAATACTTGATACTGATATTAAATGTACTGAAGTATCAAAAGCAGTACTTTTACTCAAGTACTTTAGTTAAGTACAGTTTTGAGTTACTTGTCTTTACTTAAGTATTTCCACTTTCTGCTACTTCATACGTCCACTCCACTACATTTATGAGGGGAGTCCTGCTGTCAGTCATTACTACTATCATCTCCATCACCATCATCTCCATCACCACCCTCCTCATCAGCAGCTTCCTGTCTCTGAGCGTCTGTCTGATGCTGTCTGACATGATCCCCCCTCCTCTTCCTCTCTGTGTTAATGTTGTCATAAATTAGCTGCTGCGGCTCCATTAGCTTTCAGCTTCCTCCTGAATGGATCTTCATCAATCAGCAGCATCAGGACGCTGTTTTACCGGAAACCGCCGGGGCTCCTGGGAGCTCGTTCAGCAGGCGATTACCTGCTGGACATCATCTCTGCAATTAGTGCAATTAGAGCAAACACGAAGCAGCTCTGTGATCTCACATCACGCATCAGCTCCACCAGAGTCCAGAGACGATTCAGTCACTTTAAGACTTGTCTCAGTTCACTGCAGCTCTTTATGAAGCCGTCATGTTTGACTCTGAGGAACTGAGATGGAAGTTTTTATTGTTTCCTCACATTTAATAAATTGATAAAGAAAATAATCAGTTCATTAGTTGACATTTAAAAACTTTTGGTCGCACAAGTTTAAAAAAAAGTCAAATGAAAGAAGAATTGTGCAGTTTAAATGTTTAATGAAGCTGTTGACAGAGCTGTCATCATCTTCCAGCTGTTTGTATTATTGTGTCTTTAAATGGAAACTGAATTGTGGCATTTAAAGCAGAATATTTCCTTTTGTTTGAGAGCTGTCTTTTAAATGATGACCTCATATTTATATATTGTATCATCATATTTAAACACAATAAAAGGCTGTTAATAAATGTAAAAGTCAATTTTGCAACACTGCAGACTGATAAAGGTTCACGCTGCTGAGTCCTGTGAAAACAAACTGAGGTCATTCAGCAGAACCATCAGAACCATCAGAACCGTCAGAACCATCAGAACCATCAGAACCGTCAGAACCATCAGAACCGTCAGAACCATCAGAACCAGCAGAACCATCAGAACCATCAGAACCATCAGAACCGTCAGAACCATCAGAACCATCAGAACCATCAGAACCGTCAGAACCATCAGAACCATCAGAACCGTCAGAACCATCAGAACCGTCAGAACCATCAGAACCAGCAGAACCATCAGAACCATCAGAACCATCAGAACCGTCAGAACCATCAGAACCATCAGAACCATCAGAACCATCAGAACCATCAGAACCATCAGAACCGTCAGAACCATCAGAACCGTCAGAACCATCAGAACCGTCAGAACCATCAGAACCATCAGAACCAGCAGAACCATCAGAACCGTCAGAAATAACAAATTAAAGCGCTGATTGTTGTAAAGACACAAACAGAGCGACGCCCTGTCATCAGCGAGGAGACCTGAGAGCTTCACTGTCGGAGCACTTTAGATTCAACAACATGAAGATAAACTGAGTGTAAACATGATTAAAGATTCATTCAGGATGTGAGCAGCTCAGCGAGTCACAGAGAAATCATGTCAGTTCGTCTCAACACAGCACGACCACAAAAACACACATGGCTCCCGTAAAATGTGCATTTCAAACATTTCAGATGCTTCAGTGCTCAAAAACGTCAGATCTTCTATTACGTGAAGCTGAACTTCGTGAAGCTGAACTTCGTGAAGCTGAACTTCGTGAAGCTGAACTTCGTGAAGCTGAACTGCATGAAGCTGAATGTTAACGTCACTTTCAGTCGCTCATGTTTCGTGTCCGTCAAACTTCTTCTTCTAAATGTTAACTGAAGAAATATCATCAGCTTCTTCCCTCAACATGAACACACACTGCTAATGCTAATGCTAATGCTAATGCTAGATGAGCAGAGAGAGCAGTTCAGAGTTTAAATGTAATAAAAACATGTTATTGTAAAATCATTTCTCTTATTATGAATCTTGTTGCATCTTTTCTTTAAAACATGGAGTTTACTTTAAAGTAGATTATTATTGTTTTGTATTTTGGGCGTTTTCTGCCGTTATAAGATGAACTCGTCATATTTGACAGCAAAGACTAACAGAATTACTCAGCACCATGTTTGTACTTCATGATCACATCCTGTTCTCACGATGAACTCGTCCTGGCGGCAACATGCTGCTGTCAGGTGCAGCTCTGTGTCACTGCATCTTATAACAATCATCATGGGCGTTGGACTGACTTTACCAGTGGGACAAGTCCCACCCAGGGACGCAGGAAGTCAGTCACAGCGCGGGTTGCTGAGGGGTCGGTCTAAATCCTGACGTCATAGAAAATTCATGTGTTTTGTATTAACTTGAATGGTCAACGTGTCATGGTTGTGTAATGTTGCAGGACGGTAGTGGATTATCTGAGTTCTGTGTCGTAGTGGTGGCTGGTGTTGACTACGACACTGAACTTGTTGTTGTTTCAGTTTGTTGAAGACATTTTACCTCATGTGGGAGTGTCCTCACACAGGATGTGGGAGTGTCCTTACAGGATGTGGGAGTGTCCTCACATAGTGTGGGAGTGTCCTTACAGGATGTGGGAGTGTCCTCACATAGTGTGGGAGTGTCCTTACAGGATGTGGGAGTGTCCTCACATAGTGTGGGAGTGTCCTTACAGGATGTGGGAGTGTCCTCACATAGTGTGGGAGTGTCCTTACAGGATGTGGGAGTGTCCTCACAGAGTTGTTAGGGCCACTTGTCTGAATGTTACCGTGAAGCTGAACCTTCTGAACCCTCTGCTGTCAGTAGATGTGATTGTGTTGATTGTGTTGCTGCAGATCGATCAGGACGCTCTGACACAGGGGAAACACTAACTGACTGATCAATACCTGATTGCTGTGTCAGCTCACAGCCTGAAGACTCCCCCGACACTGAAACTACAGCAAAGAGCCTCACACTGACACCTGAACGCCATGACATCATAACGTCACACCTGAGACTGGACAGAGAAGTTAAAGCAGGTTTCTTCTCGTTTCTACCAGAATAGAAGCTGTTCAATGTTTCATATCCGAGAACTGTTGTTGGAAACAGCCGTCACTCCTCACAGGACGGGATTCATTGTTTCTGAGTCAAACTGGGCGTCTTTGGGTTGTTTCCTGTGAGGCTTCGTGTCCTCAGGCTGCGTCCACACAACATGAAGCTATGAACGAAACACGGACCGAGATCATCACTCCGATTCATCTCATTACAACCAGACAGACTGATGGACAGACTGGTGGACAGGCTGAGAGACAGACTGATGGACAGACTGAGAGACAGACTGAGAGACAGACTGATGGACAGACTGATGGACAGGCTGACAGACAGACTGATGGACAGGCTGAGAGACAGACTGATGGACAGACTGGTGGACAGGCTGAGAGACAGACTGATGGACAGGCTGAGAGACAGACAGGTCTCTTGACTGATGTCTCTTCACAGTGGACAGCTGGACGAGGAGGAGAAACACGAACTGAACCTGAATCACTTCAAACTCTTCCCACTGAGCAAACACGTCTCCGAAAGACGTCCAGTGGAGACAGAATCAAAGTTTTTAGACGTCTTATCAACGTCCACTGTTGATGTCCAAGTGACGTCCTGACAGGGTTCAACTGAAAGTCTTTACATCTAATTTAAGACGTCTTTTCAACTTCAACTTTCAAACTTTGATTCCTGCTCCGCTGGACGTCGACTAGATGTTTCTGCTCGGTGGGGTGAAGCTCGTCACTGCTGCCAACTCTTATTTCTTTAGTTAGGTGACTTTGATCAGTGTTTCTTCTGAAGCACGTCTCCTCTCAGACTGGTGGAAAGAAAACGTAGGTTTTTGTTTTAGTTCAGATTTCTGCACATATTTCAATAGAAGGCCTCATTTGCATATTTAAACATGAAATATGAGAAAACTTGTAAAAGGAAAAATAACTGTTACTGTTAGAAATCAACTGGAGAAGTTTCTGTTTTAAACGCGAGGCTGCTGCTTCACCGGCCTCCGGTCCAAGTGACAGGATCAGAACCGCACAGAGAGACCTGACGCCATCATGAATCACACGCAGGGCATGCTAACCGTATGCTAACCGTATGCTAACCCTGTAGCAACAAGGGAAGAAGCTCAGCTAAAGCTCATCTGAGCCGCACAGACCTGCAGTGGCCCAAACACGAGGAATCAAAGTGATGGAGATCCGGCCTGAATAAAACCTGTCAGCACTTTGTTGGATCGTCCGGACCGAGGGAACGTTCACGTGGTTCTGGAACAAAGGACGGAGTTATGATCAGAGGTGTTTATAGGAAGCACGTTAAAACCCTGCTGCTGAACAAATACAGCCCGATCTGCTCTGAGATGTTGGTGGAGTCATCCGGTGCTGGATCGCGGGCAGCTGGACTCGCCTCAGTTCTTGAAACTGAAACTCATCCAGTTGAGGACGATACAGAAGGACTGACGGTCAGTTTGGACCCCTCGGTGTTACAGACAGCCGGTCCCACAGCCGGACTTCAATGGAGAGAAACAACAACGTGCTAAATTCATTTTGAACTAAATTTGGTAAAAATTAAAACTACAGAAGAAGAACGTCTCACTGCTTTTGTTATTAGTCCAGTTGCATCTGGTCCGGTCGTATTCTGGGCGTTAGATGGAAACACAGAAACTAACAGAACCAGAACACTTCCAACGGATCCAGTTCTCACGCTGGTTTATCTCTGATGACATCTGACATTCATAAAACTAAACAACCAGTGAGTGAACCTGCTCGACACGGAGCCGTCACTTCCTCTGGAGCAGGTAGAAGGAACCAGAACCACCCACAGTTCTGCTCACCTGCTCCGACTCAAGGGCCAACCTGTCTGTGTTGTCTGAGTGAGTGAGCGAGTGAGTGAGTGAGCGAGTGAGTGCGTGCGTGCGTGCGTGCGTGCGTGCGTGCGTGCGTGCGTGCGTGTCCGTCTCGTCCTGTCCTGAAGAGACACTCTGCCTCTGCTGGTCGTCTCTTGGTGTTTCAGTCTCTGGAGTTTCTCTCCTCGGTCTCGGACTCGAGGCCTCGAGGACGGACGGACTCACAGACTCTGACATTAACTGTTACATTAATTCATCGTCCTCATCCTGAATAATGATGAAGTTTCTGGAGGAGGTTGGTGTGAATGAGCAGCAGCAGCAGTGTGAGCTGCTCTGTAGTCTGACGACTCACTGAGCTCATTAATATTCTGACAGCACACACTCGGATCATTCAGCCTGCAAACACACACGCACGCACACACACATGCACACACGCACACACATGCACACACACACACACATACGCACGCGCGCACACACACACTGTAAATGTTCTGTGTGGCACAACAACAACAACTTGGACAAACTGTTACAGAACAGTTCTGTTCATGTGAGCAGTTTTTGAGTAGAAGTAACTAATAAATATATTTACGTCTGTACAAGTTAAAACATGTTCTGCTTTGGCTCTGATGCAGAATGTAATCTGTAAAGTAACTAGTAACTAAAGTTATCAAATAAATGTAGTGGAGTGGAAGTATGAAGTAGAAGAAAATGGAAATACTCGAGTACCTCAACATTTTAATGACAAACAGTACTTGAGTAAATGTACTTAGTTACATTCTACTAATAATAAATGGCTCCAGTGAGGCCTGAGATCAGCCGGACAGCAGCTACATGCTACAGCTAGCATCAGTACAGCAGCTGTGCTCGGCTGCTTGTAGCCACGTTAGCCACACAGCTCCAGACGTCAGTCGATGGTCCTCCATTTTGTTTCCATATAACTATTGATTCATTCAGGATGAAGCCTAAAAACACGTTTATGCCACAAAACGACTCGTTATGTTTAGGCTCAGAAACTAATACACATCAGAACTCTGGCCACTAGAGGTCTCCACCTGGCAGGAAGCATAAATAAAGGTGCTACGCTGCTTTCTCCTCAGTGTTTTGCTGTGGACGGCGCCACATGTTCAGTTCTGGTTGTGGACCGCTGGACTCTTCCTCTTCAGAGGAACAACGACTGATTGTTTCAAACTATTTCAGAGAATTCAGATTTCAGAAACGAAAACATGTTTCCTGCTTCGCCTCGGCTCATTCAGACGCTCCAGATGTTTTACACTCACACAAACACAACGTGATGAGTTCCCCCCCCCCCATGTTTCCTGTCTGTCTGTCCTACCAAAATAAAGGCAGGAATCCTAAAAAAAAAAGCCTTAAAGAACTGAACACCAGCAGAGAGCTGCTGACACAGACGTCACACTGCTGGAGGTTCTGACAACGTTATGTAACGTTACAACAACACAGTGTGGTTCTCCTGCTGGAACACACACACACACGCATACACACGCACACACACATGCACACACACACACACACACTCTCTGTGTCTCTGAGGAACCAACAGCAGCTCAACGATGTGAAGGAACCACAAACACAAAAAGCTCTCTGTATGACAACACACACACACACACACACACACACACACACACACACACATACACACACACACACACACATTAAATCTTACCTGGTTCCTTTATCCACCATCCTGACGACGCCGACGAGCCGACAGCAGCCCCGGACTGAGAGATGATGATGGAGGAGGAGGATGGAGGGATGCCGTCACCGTGGAAACTGAAGGGAGGATGTCTCTCTCTCTCCCTCTCTCTCTCTCCCTCTCGCTCCCTTTCCCTCCCTCTCTCCCTCTCTCTCTCTCTCCTCTCTCCCTCCTCCCTCTCTCTCCCTCCCTCTCTCTCTCCCTCTCTCCCTCCCTCTCTCAGCAGGAAGTCGTCGTCATGCCGTCAGATTCTCCTCAACGGGAGGAAAAACCTCCATCTGAGCTCCGACTGAACAAACGACTGAGCCCACCACTCTGCTCCTCCTCCCCCCTCCCTCCCCCTCCCTCCCCCCTGTCAGACTCATTAGCAGTAAGATGTGTTCAACATGAAAACAGCCAGAGGACAGATTTTATTTCTGTGACATGAACGTCACACCGACAGCTGGACTCTGACCTCCGTCGTCCCTCCACTAAATAAATATATTAAGATTAATATATATTATTATATATATTATAAATCAGAGACTATAATATAAATATAACTTATAACTCAGCTCGACGCTCCTCAGAAGGGAAACTGCGTCACAGAGATTTTCTATCATGTTGAGTCAATTTGAATAAATTAAAGGTGCATTATGTAAGAATGAAGATCTTGTCCAATCAAATAGGGGCAGCATATCACCAGATAATGGCTAACTGCTGCTAACTATCGGTGGCATTAGCTAGTTAGCTCGGTTAGCTGTGCAGCTAGTGGTCTGGACTAGGAGCTCACGTTACTGGGGACTGTTGGTGTTTACACCGCTAGCATAGGAGCTTGGGCTAGCTGGTTAGCATGCTAACTTTAGTAACTATCTCTGCAACACAGTAACTTTTAAATGAGAAGTGATTTATTACAGGAGACAGAACGACTTGTATGTAAAGTTAGAATAAAATAATAAACATTCATTTCATCAGATCAGTTATTTAATTTTTTCACTTTGAGTCAACATGAGAGAAAAACTTTGCATTAAATGTGACACTTTACATTGAACTTGTGTCATAAATGAACATGTAATTAAAACAGTGAAAGTCAACATGAGCTCCTGCAGGTCGGAGGCAGCAGCTGCTTCCTGTCTCATTAATGACCTCAGTGTGAAACCGCCTGCAGCTTCATCGTCACTTCGGATTTTAAACCTCGAGGACGACGACACAAAAGCAGAAAATAAACGTGAGAGACGACGAGACGAAGGACGGAGGTGAGACACCAGAGTTCATTAGAAATGAAGAGTTTGTTCATCAGAGTAAAAACATCTGAACAATATTAAAACACTTTTTCATCCCCGCTGACAGAAACATGAAGTCAGAGGATCGTCAGCTGCCGTGAGGATGGTTTGACCCACAGACTCACTGAGATGTCACATTATAAAGACTTAGAGGCTGATTACCAATGAACTGACTGTTACGAGGACCTGAGAGTGAGGCAGACGGATCAACGAGGTATTTTTTGTGTCTGTTCTTTTACTTTAATTCAACATTTTGTTAAACGCGGTTATGAGAACATTTAATCCCCGTGTCTTTGGACAGAGCTCAGCTAGCTCTTTCCCTATTTGTAGTCTTTATGCTAAGCTAAGCTAATCATCTCTTTCAATAATTGACTCTTTTGGCCACTTGGGGGCGACAGAAACAAGTTTCCACTCAGGAACATCCGACCAGCAGACAAATCTTTAGATTCATGAACACAAACGAGAAAACGACATTTTAAAAAGTGAATTTAATTCATTTGGATGCAGACGAGCTGATGTGAGTCCTGCTCGGAGACTTTTCACTGTGAACATGTAGAAAACAGATTATAACACAGACGGGAGGATATTTAAATTGATCATCGAGCTCCTGTCAATCATCTCCGACTGCTGCAGAAATAAAGTGATCGCACATGAATAAATGAATTACAGCGAGTTGAATATCACAGAGGACGCGGCCTCATCGTGAACAGGAACGTCATCAGAAATATCATCAATACTTCAGAACACACTCTGTTAAATTCATTTGTTCTTCATGAACTTTATGAATCTGCATTTGATTTGTTGACACTGAGACGTCTCCGGTCCGACGAGGCCGCGGGAACAAACACTTTGAACTTTCAGTTCTGGATTCTGACTTCAGTTCAGAATCTAAACGTTGAGAGGAAGTCAGAACTCAGTAACGAGTCGGCTGATGATCCGGATGAAGACGGGTCAGCGATGTGTGTGTTCGCCCTCAGTTTGGACCGACAGGCTGATCTGACAGCAGCAGGTAGAAAATAAAACCAGACTGAATCTGAATCATCAAATATTTTGTTACGCTCAGTTTCACCATTTATTAAAAAAACAGAAAACATTCCCTTTTAAAATCCCCTGCAGGTCACAAAGGTTCAAGATTAGCGAGTAAAAACAAACGAAACGATGTCACCGAATAAATAACAGAAGACTGGACGTCCACAGACGCCTGGACACTTCAACACAAACCACAGTTTAATCCTCTTTTTTTACATTATTAGTCGACGTGACGGTGAACGAGCGCTCAGCTGGAGGAGTGAACGACACAAATCCATTTATCTCTGACGGCCCAACACGTCTCCACAGAGGATCTGTAGTGAGCAGGAAGCTACCGGAGCTTATTAACTGATAGTTTGTTTGTGTCCTCGCAGGAAGAATCAGCTGCTGACGACTGTCGATCATTTTCTTCAGGAGGAAATAAACCAGTATTCACGTTTAACAAACTGACAGCACAGTTTTTACTTTCCATCGTTAAATGACTCAAACTGATTCATCGGTTATCAAAGTTATTGCTGCTGAAATCAAATCTGATAAACTTCATGCAGATTTCCTCGTTTGTGGGATCAATAAAGATGATCTCATCTCTGATCAGCTGTTAATCATTAATATCAATTCAGTGTCTGAACTCAGCCGAAGATCATCTGGGAGTGAAGGACGCTCCGCTCTGTTACGTCACTGCACGACCAGACTGTTTCTGTCGTCACATCAGATCAATGAGTTAAAGTCACAGAAGGTTCAGTTCGGATCAAGCAGCTCGTGTCAAATAACGTTAGTTAATTATTTTAATGTGTGAGAAGCAGATTTAAGCAGCTCAATATAACTGATCAGAGCATCATCTGACTCGTAACTCGTCACCAGAACCTCAGGAACGGTTCACTGTAAAGCCCGGCTCGTTCACCGGCCACACAGCTGCTCCACTCCCTTTAATTATTAATTATTAATTATTAATACGACGACGCTCTCCCTTTAGTTTTGTTTCAATGATTTCATTACATTGTAAATCCCTCAGGTGGAAAGCTGTTTATCTTCTATTAATAATTTGGATCTATAAAACGTGTCACTCAGTCGTTGGACAGGAACCAGGACTTAGTTCAGGTTCTGCGGCCTCGTTAGGCCCGTTGACTAAACGATGACACAGATCAGCTCGGATGCTGCAGCGGCTCACAGAATAGGATGTAAATCAGCCTGTTTCGTGTCGACTGTCGAGCCTCCGGCCATCGACTTCTCTTTGAAGCTGCTGACTTCACTCTTCAAAGCCGAGAGGCCGAACGGAGGATTAGTGCCGACGACTTTAAAATGGAAATCCAGCGCCCGGAGCTCAGAGCTGCACCTCCTGGTGATCGCGCCGCCTTTGTCTCCTCATTTTAATTTTAACATTTCTGCCGCTGGAGGTTTGTTACGACAGGATGAGGACAGGTGACCTGAGTGACCCTAACTTTTCACAATAAGACTCCGTGTCTGGATTCCAGGCTTCGTCCAAAAGGAGCATGAAGAAGACAAAAGTCTGAAGAGGTCAAAACTTCAGCGACACGAAGCGTAAAGAACCACTTCACTGTCGCGCTGCAACAATCCATCACTTTCACCATTTATCTAGTTTGTTTTTGGCAGAAAAGCGCTGATGAAGCGCTTCTGGTCTCTACGACAACAACACGTTGACAGCGCCGCTGTCCGGTCCACACGGATCCTTTGTGTTTACGATGTGTCATCAGACATCAGAGCGAGGAGGACGCGGCGATGACACGATCCTCAGCAGCTGCCGGAGACGCTCGCTCCTCGTGGGGAACAACTGAAAAAGACACTGTGGACACATCGTCTTTAACATCACACAGAAACAGTGAAGCAGAATTACTGGCAGAAGTCCGGTTGTTCCCGAGCTGCAGAACAACGACCAGAACACAGTGCGTTTAACCTCTGAGGTCATCTCTGAGTCACAGTGGACACGAAGCAGTTCCCTCCAGGTGTGTTTGAGACATCACGTTCACAAGACAATAACAGACAGACAGACAGGCGGACAGACAGGCAGGTGGACAGACAGACAGACAGACAGGTGGACAGACAGACAGACAGACAGGCGGACAGACAGGCAGGTGGACAGACGGACAGGTGGACAGACGGACAGGTGGACAGGTGGACAGACAGGTGGACAGACGGACAGACAGGCAGACAGACAGGCAGGTGGACAGACGGACAGACAGGCAGACAGGCAGACAGACAGGCAGGTGGACAGACGGACAGACAGGCGGCCCGGAGACATGAAAGTGCTCATCATAATTTCCCAGAGGACGAAGTGACGTCTTCAAACTGTCCCTTTGTCCAACCAACAGTCCGACACACAGGAACTCTTCATTTACTGTCAGAAATGACAAAGAGAGGCAGCGAATGGTCCGACTGAAGAAGCTGAACTGGACCACGTCTGATGGTTCTGCTTATAAAATGATTAAGTGATGAGCTGGTTATTAAAATAGCCGGCGATTAATTGGTTTGATTAGCTGATGGATCGATCGACGGGCCGTCAGAACTTGTGGTTTGTAACGTTTCCTCGTCGCGTTTCGTTAGAAATGAGAAAAGGCATCGAGCAGAAAGTTGTCCAGTCAACAAGTCCAGTCAACAAAGTTTAACAGAAAACAAAACCCAAATGTCCCTTCGACCCGTCTCAGATCAGTTTTCTGAGGTGCGGCCTGTTGTTGCCGTGACAACGTGACCTCTTCGTGGATTGGCTGCTTCAGATGTCGCTCCAGAGGACGGCCAGCCCTCTCTTATCCACGCTGACGACGTGTTCGCCGGACAGAGACCAGGACACGGCGCTGATGGACGAACTAAAGAGAGACAGGAGACGGGTCATTAAAGGAACAGTACAACATTTATTCCCTCGGGGCAGCGTCCTGTGACCTCTGACCTTTCTGCTGTTGTCCAGAGATTTAAAGGGAAATTAAATTAAATCCTCCAAAACTGATTTCACTTGTGACTACCTGACCCATGTATCGATCAGCGGGTCAGTTTCTTTGGTCGGTTACCTGTGTTGGTCAGGTAGGCGGGTCTCCAGGTTGCCAGTGGAGAAATTCCAGATGTAAACGGCGCCATCTGCTGATCCGGCTGCGAGGAAGCAGCCGTCTGGACTGATGAGAGAAAGAACGCCGGGTTAGACTGAGATGAACTGTTCTAACAGGGTCATACGAAGAACCAGAACCATGTGGAGGATCCTGGCTGAGCTCAAGTTCTGTAGACCCAAACCCAAAACCCAAAACCAACAGGTCAAGTCAGAATTTAAGACCAGCAAATCTGCGCAGTTGTAAACGTTGTGTGGTCGTAAATTATCAGTAAACAAGTTTAATAAATAAATATTTATTTGGTTTTCAGAAGATTTTAATTCAAAGAAAAAAAACTGCTGTAAAACTTTCAAATGCCGAAATTACACCAGATCCGTGTTCGGTTCCGTCTCTGATCCACCCGGCAGCGGAGCTGAAAGGTTCTGCTCTCGTCTCCAGTGTACTTCACTGCTGCGCTGTGTATCCGCCGCGCTGTGTATCCGCCGCGCTGTGTATCCGCTGCGTTGTGTATCCGCTGCGTTGTGTATCCGCTGTGTTGTGTATCTGCTGCGTTGTGTATCTGCTGTGTTGTGTATCTCCCGCGTTGTGTATCTGCTGCGTTGTGTATCTGCTGCGTTGTGTATCTCCTGCGTTGTGTATCTCCTGCGTTGTGTATCTGCTGCACTGTGTATCTGCTGTGTTGTGTATCTCCTGTGTTGTGTATCTCCTGCGTTGTGTATCTGCTGCACTGTGTATCTACTGCACTGTGTATCTACTGCGTTGTGTATCTGCTGTGTTGTGTATCTGCTGTGTTGTGTATCTGCTGCACTGTGTATCTGCTGTGTTGTGTATCCGCTGCGTTGTGTATCTGCTGTGTTGTGTATCTGCTGTGTTGTGTATCCGCTGCGTTGTGTATCTGCTGTGTTGTGTATCTGCTGTGTTGTGTATCAGTTCAGCTGCATTCAGCACAGAGCAACAGGAAGTTGAACATCAACACAACACCTGGTGAACACTTGTCGTTGTGTAACTGCGGTCGCACGTGACTCTGTAATTATCGCAGGAACTCTTCTGTCTCAGCTGCAGCTGTCCGGTGCTGCTGCACTCAGAGCCGGTGGGGTTGACGGACGACGGAGCAGAGCCGCTCTGCATCGTACGTGCACCCAGCGGACTTCCCGGGTCGCTGCTCTACAACCACAGGTTCTGTCAGAACGGCTCGGTTTTCTCCTTTAACTGGAACCAAACTACAAACTGTAACTGTTGTTCAGCATGAAACATGGACAGCTGTGTGTGTTTGGATTTATGATGATGAACCAGCAGTTCACGATTGTTTCTGTGAGGAACCACCAGAGAACCACCAGAGAACCACCAGAGAACCACCAGAGAACCCCGACTGTCTGACTGTGTGTGTGTGTGTGTGTGTGTGTGTGTGTGTGTGTGTGTGTGTGTGTGTGTGTGTGTGTGTGTGTGTGTGTTTGGGTGGAAACACATTTATATATTTAGTGTTTCTGTCAGAGACACGCAGCATCCTGGTCCTGCTGTTGTCATGGAAACTGCAGAAAATGATGCACGCAGCATCTCGTCTCTCGGCTGTTTTCATCTCTCAGCTCTCTGGTGGAATCTTGTGATCATCGATCTCCACCAGGTCATAATCGTCTCATCACGACGTCTCCTCCTCTCAGAGTAATCAGATTACGTAGATAATCAGACTTTTTCCCCCCGGATGTCTTAATGTATTATATTTTTAATCAACCAGGAAGAAAAACCAGATAATTACTAACTGATCAAAGTATCAATTTAAACTCTGCGTTGTCGCTCAGAGAGTGAGAGGAGTGTTTCACTGTGACATCCTGATTTGTATTCACTGGATCTTGTTTCTAACCTGAATCTTGAAGCTTCGCAGCATCAGAACTGGAAAATGGGTCAACCTGAATATATCATGTTGTGATTATCCTCCACAGAACAACACGATGTGATCCCACTAATCAGGAAAAAAACTAATGGAATCACTTCAGCTTCCAAACAAGTATTGGAAATGGACGGTTTCTTAACTCGCTCTCGTGAGGATTATCACAAATATCTCGATTCACGACTACGACGATAATAAAAACTCGCCACCATCAACTCATCCTAACTGTTTTCATCTCGATCTGTGATCAAATCTTGTATCGTCCCATCAGAACACTCATTAATCAGAATCTTGGCCTAAAAAAGGATTAAAGCGTCTCGACCGACTGAAAGTGTCATGAGATGACTTGATTCATCTGGAGCTTTTTCACAGCAGATATTTTTCATATATATTGATAATATCGTTATTAGTTACATCTCATCTATTTTAGTCTCACGGCAGTTTTTAATCAGATTCCTCCTCCTCATCTAAACTGTTCTCACGATGACAGAAGACAATGTTCAGAGCGTCAGATCGTTGAGAGGACGTCTGGAGAGATACGACCTTCAAATCATATCTCAATATCTTTCACATAATATACCTGGATAGCTGACGTGCAGGTAACTCACCTGATCACAGCTTTGGTGCTGTCGCTGCCACATTTGAAGCCCTCGGCTCTGACGGACACAAACACACAGGGTCAGTGAACGAACACTCACCAGAGACGCACTCGCCTCGTTAACGCCTCGTGTTTCTACCTGAAGCACACGCGGTCGTTGCTCCACCTCCTCAGGTCGACCAGCTGCAAGCAGTCGTCACGGCAACAGCTGAGCAGCTGGCGATGGTCGGCGCTGATGTCCAATGAGGTGACTTTACCCTGAGCGGGAAGCTCCTGAACACAGCTGACCGTCCTGACAGAAGACACACAGAGCTGCAGGGTGACTGACGGTAGCATCGCTTCCCTCCACAGCAACACAAGGACGAACATGTTTCAGTTCAGTTTGGATTATTGCCGAAAATAAAAGTTTATGATATTCTGGTTTGTTCATCCAGATAATCTCCACATGAACACAAATTACATGTGTAGCAGTAAAAAGCTAATGCTAGGCTACAAACAGACGACATCACGGTCACAGGACTTAAACGTCTCCACCACTGAGCGTCTTACTGCACAATTACTATCCAGGTTTCTATAAACTGATCAATGTACGAGTTGTAAAGTCAGAGTCAGAACAGTGTGTAACTAAAGTGGCCTGTAAAGACGGACTAGTGAGCAGATGAGTCTCCGTGTTCGCTGTGAGGACGTTTAATGTCCCCGACAACCTCTGTAGTCTCATTCAGACGCTTGTTAGCAACCGCTGAAAATCTCTTAAACTTGAGCTAAACACAGAAACACATTAACTCTCAGACGAGGGAACCAGACGTGTACAGACGACAACTCGTTTCCAGGTTTTTTACTGCTTCTGTAATCGCATCATTTGAATTCTTCTTCAAACAGCTCGTCTGCTCGTTGATGAACGTCTTTAAACATCACAATTAAAAACTAGGTTCCGCTGAGAATCAGAACTTCCTGTTGGTGACATCCTCGGTGCTATGACGCCGCCATGTTTGTTATTTAACCCCTCCTGTTTATCTGACAGTCTTTATGCTGGACTGTGGTTTGTGTAGCACACATCTTATTATCCTTCTGTTCTCTGTCGTGGTCCATCAGGGCGGAAGATCATCTTCATGACGTCATAGCTGAAAAAACTGATAAACAAACTGACCTTAAAGAACAACACAGTTTATACTGTTGTACTGTGTTTATATGTGGCGGACCCTGCCACCTTTCTATCTTCAAACACTGCTCTGGGACCTTATTTCCTCTGAGAACAGCTGGTTTATTCACTGATGGAGACAGTTTGTGTTACTACTCATTAATATTGTGAATATTAAAATTCTGACTTTGAATTTCTTCTTTAAAACTACAGACTGCTCCTTTAACATGTGACCAGACCGCTCGCTGCTCGATGCCGGTGTGTGATTGGAGGACAGGGCTGTCAATCATCGCTGCTTCTGATTCTACAGGCAGGAGGAGTCAGAGGAGGAGGGGGCTGTTGCTAGGTAACAGAGGGAGATGAGGAGTCGCTGTGGAAACAGTCAGGAGGATGAATGAGAGGTGTCGGGGGGGGGGGGGGGGCTCAGTGATGAGGAGCTCAGTGATGAAGAGCTCAGTGATGAAGAGCTCAGTGATGAAGAGCTGAGGTGTGACGTCATATTAAACCTGGGCACAGTGTTGGAGGCGGAGCCCCGCTCCTTCCTATGAAAGCTGCTCAGTAGCGTTAGCATGTTCTGTGTTGTGCGGCTCAGAGAGACTGAACCAACTGAGCAGGCTAACTTCCTGTTTAGCGCCCAGCTAACTTCCTGTTTAGCGCCCAGCTAACTTCCTGTTTAGCGCCCAGCTAACTTCCTGTTTAGGGCCCAGCTAACTTCCTGTTTAGGGCCCAGCTAACTTCCTGTTTAGGGCCCAGAAATGAAGTGGGGAAGGCGTAAAGGAATGAAGTGGGGAAGGAGTGAAGTGGTGAAGTGGTGAAGGAGTGAAGTGGTGAAGGAGGGAAGTGGTGAAGTGGTGAAGGAGTGAAGTGGTGAAGGCGTAAAGGAATGAAGTGGGGAAGGAGTGAAGTGGTAAAGGAGGGAAGTGGTGAAGGCGTAAAGGAATGAAGTGGGGAAGGAGTGAAGTGGTGAAGTGGTGAAGAAGTGAAGTGGTGAAGTGGTAAAGGAGTGAAGGAGTGAAGGAATGAAGTGGGGAAGGAGTGAAGTGGTGAAGGCGTAAAGGAATGAAGTGGGGAAGGAGTGAAGTGGTGAAGAAGTGAAGTGGTGAAGTGGTAAAGGAGTGAAGGAGTGAAGGAATGAAGTGGGGAAAGAGTGAAGTGGTGAAGGCGTAAAGGAATGAAGTGGGGAAGGAGTGAAGTGGTGAAGTGGTGAAGGAGTGAAGTGGTGAAGGCGTAAAGGAATGAAGTGGTGAAGGAGTGAAGTGGTGAAGGCGTAAAGGAATGAAGTGGGGAAGGAGTGAAGTGGTGAAGGAGTGAAGTGGTGAAGGCGTAAAGGAATGAAGTCGGGAAGGAGTGAAGTGGTGAAGTGGTGAAGGAGTGAAGTGGTGAAGGCGTAAAGGAATGAAGTGGGGAAGGAGTGAAGTGGTGAAGGAGTGAAGTGGTGAAGGCGTAAAGGAATGAAGTGGGGAAGGAGTGAAGTGGTGAAGGGGTGAAGAAGTGAAGTGGTGAAGGCGTAAAGGAATGAAGTGGGGAAGGAATGAAGTGGGGAAGAAGTGAAGGAGTGAAGTGGTGAAGGAGTGAAGTGGTGAAGTGGTGAAGGAGTGAAGTGGTGAAGGCGTAAAGGAATGAAGTGGGGAAGGAATGAAGTGGGGAAGAAGTGAAGGAGTGAAGTGGTGAAGGAGTGAAGTGGGGAAGGAGTGAAGTGGTGATGTGGTGAAGGAGTGAAGTGGGGAAGGAGTTAAGTGGTGAAGGACTGAAGTGGAGAAGGAGTGAAGTGGTTAAGGAGTGAAGGAATGAAGTGGTGAAGGAGTGAAGTGGTGAAGGAGTGAAGGAATGAAGTGGTGAAGGAGTGAAGGAATGAAGAAGTGAAGGAGTGAAGTGGTGAAGGCGTAAAGGAATGAAGTGGGGAAGGAGTGAAGTGGTGAAGGAGTGAAGTGGTGAAGGCGGCAAAGGAATGAAGTGGGGAAGGAGTGAAGTGGTGAAGGAGTGAAGTGGTGAAGGAGTGAAGTGGTGAAGAAGTGAAGGAGTGAAGTGGTGAAGGAGTGAAGTGGGGAAGGAGTGAAGGAGTGAAGTGGTGATGTGGTGAAGGAGTGAAGTAGGGAAGGAGTGAAGTGGTGAAGGAGTGAAGGAATGAAGTGGTGAAGGAGTGAAGTGGTGAAGGAGTGAAGGAATGAAGAAATGAAGGAGTGAAGTGGTGAAGGAGTGAAGGAATGAAGAAGCGAAGGAGTGAAGTGGTGAAGGAGTGAAGTGGTGAAGAAGTGAAGGAGTGAAGGAGTGAAGTGGTGAAGGAGTGAAGGAGTGAAGGAGTGAAGGGTTACCTGGTGTCCCAGACTCTGATCTTACAGTCGTAGTGTCCACTGATGATGGAGTTCTCAGAACAGACCAGGTCGCTGCAGTACGACGCCACGTCAGCTACCTGCACACCTGCACAGAGAGGTGTGCCTTCATCAGTCCCTGAGACGAGCCATTGATCAGTTATTGATCAGTGATTGATGAGACTCACAGGCGGCTCTGTGGAGGTCCCACAGTCTGATGGTTCTGTCTGCGCTGCCCGTCACCACCTGATGAGGTAAACTGCTGAACCTCGCTGCCGTCACCTTCCTGCTGTGACCTGTTAGAGTCAGCTGAGACAGGTGAGACAGGTGAGACAGACAGGGGAGACAGACAGGTGAGACAGACAGGGGGACAGGTAAGACGGACAGGGGAGACAGACAGGTGAGACAGACAGGGGGACAGGTGAGACAGACAGGTGAGACAGACGGGGAGACAGACAGGGGAGACAGGTGAGACAGACAGGTGAGACAGACAGGTGAGACAGACAGGTGAGACGGACGTCAGATGTTGCCGTTGTTCCTGAGGCTGCTGATGTTCGGGGTTAAATGTGAAAATGTTGATGTAGTTTGGTTGCACGCTGGTTGTCGTGGTTACCTTGGGAACGGACTCGTCTCGCTGCCACAACAAGGCCGACTTATCGTACGAGGCTGCGAGGATCCTCAGACCCTGAACAGAGTCCACAGACATCAGCGCGTAAAACATTAGACTGCTCCTTTAACTCACCAGCAGACCTTTGAACCACGAGCTCGTTCTTACCATCGGGTTGAAGTCGACGCAGGTGACTCCCTCCGTGCTGCCTTCCAGAGTGGCTCTGTGAGTCAGCGAGCCTGATGACATCATCAGTGAGGTCACAACACCATCATTAACGACGTCATAGCTCTGATAATGAAAACAACAGTCTGTACCTGCTCTGACCTCCCACAGCTTGATGACTCTGTCTGTCCCTCCGGTGGCCAACAGGTCTGAACTGGAGCTGAACCTCACAGCGTTGATGCCTTGCTCATGGGCCTCCTGACAGACAGAGAGCAGGGAACAGTCAACAGGTGGTGGACATGTTCTGTTTACATCTCCTTCATCCGTAATGTGACTCCGGTTCTGTGACTCTGGTTCTGTGACTCCGGTTCTGTGACTCCGTTTCTGCTTTAGTTTCTACTGTTCTCTGCTCAGGAGGTGAAACTACACCTCGGCTCAGGGACGGAGGGGGGGGGCAGTGCTGCAGCAGGACAGTGGAGGACGGGAGAGTATCGTCACAACTCGTGTGACGCTCCAGACAAACGCTGGGAGACGCTCGTCGTCCTGTGGAGGAGGCGTGAGCGACGACGAGCTCACTGCTGCGTCTTTAAGATGTGACAGAGAGGCATGATGGGTAATGAGACGCAGACAGAGGAGCTCTTTGTCACACACACAGGAACCCTCACTGTGTGTGTGTGTGTGTGTGTGTGTGTGTGTGTGTGTGTGTGTGTGTGTGTGTGTGTGTGTGTGTGTGTGTGTGTGTGTGTGGTGCAGATACAAACCAGATAAAAATGTTTCAGCGACAAACTGATGGATCAGAACCAAAGTATTGATGAATGCTGATGATTGGTTATTGCTGCAGGTTGTTTTATGTCCACAGGGGGGAGACAGAGGCTCGGTATGAGAACAGAATCTCTTCAGTCACAGAACCGAAGTCCAGACGAGCCTGTTGTTAATGTATGAAGCTGGTTTGGTTTGGTTTGTTTTCTTAATTAAATACTGTCAATATTTTCAACAAAAACATAAAAATGATTAATTATAAATAAACAAATCTGCCGGCTGAAAAACATCTGCTCCAAAACCAGATACTTCCTGTCTACATCTCTCAAAGCATCATGGGAACTTTCAGCATCGTTACCTCCAGAACAGACAAACATATTAGTGACATGTGGGTGAACGTGTTGTGTACTGGTTGTGTACTCTTGTGTACTCTGTGTACTGTTGTGTACTGTGTGTACTCTGTGTACTCTGTGTACTGGTTGTATTACCAGGACTTGTCGAGCTCTCACTGGGACTCTGGCTGACAGACAGATTCCTACAGGACACATCAGATCCTCCTCCAGGCTGCACACTGAGTGGCCACGCCTCTTCCTGCTGACATCACACACAGTCACATGACCTTCAGATTCATTAACAGCTGATGAGCAGCGAGTCCTTCACACAGTCAAACATCTGAATGATCAACATCAGAAATGATCCAACATGAAGGAGCAGGAAGTGACGACTCACTCAAACAGCTCTCTGATGGAGCTGAGGATCCTCGGTGACGTCGCCGACGCCGACCTGACGGAACGAGACAAACTGACCTCAGAGGAAGAAGAAGAAGAAGAAGAAGAAGAAGAAGAAGAAGAAGAAGAAGAAGGAGAAGAAGAAGAAGACGGAGAAGAAGAAGAAGAAGAAGATGGAGAAGAAGAAGAAGACGGAGAAGAAGAAGAAGAAGAAGATGGAGGAGAAGAAGAAGAAGAAGAAGATGGAGGAGAAGAAGAAGAAGAAGAAGATGAAGAAGAAGAAGAAGAAGAAGAAGAAGAAGAAGAAGATGGAGGAGAAGAAGAAGAAGAAGAAGATGGAGGAGAAGAAGAAGAAGAAGAAGATGGAGGAGAAGAAGAAGAAGAAGAAGATGAAGAAGAAGAAGAAGAAGAAGAAGAAGAAGAAGAAGAAGAAGAAGAAGAAGAAGAAGAAGAAGAAGAAGAAGTCGACGGAGGTTTGCAGCAGTGAGTTAGCTTCAGGCGTCTCACCTGAACAGTCTGGTGTGTCGTCTCTCGGTGGACTCTGGGTCGTGGTTTTCCTTCTTTGGAGACGTGGATCTGGAGGTCGGAGCGCTCGAACAACTGAAACACAAAGACCATCATCTCATTATTAACTCATGGCTCAGTTAGCTGTGGAGCCAGAGGCCCTGGAGTCTGGACCGGGACTTTGGATCACAGGGGGCAACAGGGCTCAGCTCAACTGGATCTGCCCCCTGACGTAAGAGGAAACGGGTCTGGACATCAGACCGGGACAGAACTCAGTGTGAAGACGGGGGACACATCGACATTGAAATATTCTGGTAGATTCTGGATATTTATACAAGCACAGCTCAGTCATGGATCCAGAGACACAGACTGACGGGACCCGGCAGGTTACCTGTCCACGGTGACCTTTGACCTGGCAGCAGTCTGCAGCTCCTTCTGCAGGTTCGCTTCTCGAGCTCTGATGGAAACAGACAGACAGTACAGGTGTGTTCAGGTGTGTTCAGGTGTGTTCAGGTACCTGGACAGGTGTGCGGGTGTGTTCAGGTACCTGGACCTGCGTTCGTTGCGGCTGTTCATGCGTGCAGCAGCTTGTTTTTTCAGGTGGATCATGTCCTCCAGCAGGTGTCCTCCTTTCACCTTCTGCTCCCTCAGTCTCGTCTCCGCCTCCCTCTGTCGCTCCAGCAGGGCGTCGTACTCCATCTTTAACGCCCCGTTCTCCTCCTGAACATGCCCCACCCGCTCCTGCAGCTCCTGACGAGCATCAAGCGCTCCCGCCAGCCGCTGCTCCTCCTCCGACAGTCTGATGGCAGAGAGCACCGCAGGGTTAAAGGGTCAGTTCACACAAATAACTTCACAGTGTTTCTCCTGACAGATGCTGCGGCCATTTTGAAGACAACGAAAGAAAAACTTTTTTTTGTTGAATGACTGAATTCTGCTCTCACATCCTCCTCCTCCTCCTCCTCCTCTCTGTCTCTAACTACTCACTCTGAGGAAACAGTTTATCAACACCTTCATCTACTGACACCTGACGAGACTGAACCAATCAGCTGCCGGCATCCTCCTGATCAGAGCAGACAGGTGAGCAGACAGGTTCGGGTGTGCGTGTGACTCACCTGGCATGCTGCTCCTCCAGAACACATTCTTTGATTTTAATCTGCTGCTGCAGCTCCACCACCTGATAGGCCAACTGACAGAAACACAGAAGAAGAGTGAGAGGACGAATGTTCATGTGAGTTCACACAGACGTGTTGAAGGACGAGTGTTAATGTGCACAAGTCTCAAAGTCCACAGAACATTTCTGGAGCTTCACAGTGAAACAGAGTTGCAGCGTTCTGCTGAACAGCTGAAGCAGCTGGAGATGATTTAAACAGACAAACAACCAAAAAAGAAGCCAAAAAGAAAAACTCCCAAACTCCATAAAAACTCAGCAGAATCAGCTGTTAGCACTTCCTGTTAGCAGTGAACCTGTGGATGTACAGACGACTGTCACCGGATCACTGTGATACTGAGAAAACTCTAAAACATGATGTTTCTAAGGCAAGTTCTGCACATGTGAGGAGTGATTTATGGAGACATCATCCCCCCAGAGTATAAAACACCCAGAGTGTTTTACTGTGAAGCTCCAGAAATGTTCTGTGGACTACGAGACTGAGCCTGACTTTATATCATCAGGAGGAGATGATGGCTGAGCCTGACTTTATATCATCAGGAGGAGATGATGGCTGAGCCTGACTTTATATCATCAGGAGGAGACGATGACTGAGCCTGACTTTATATCATCAGGAGGAGATGATGGCTGAGCCTGACTTTATATCATCAGGAGGAGATGATGGCTGAGCCTGACTTTATATCATCAGGAGGAGATGATGACTGAGCCTGACTTTATATCATCAGGAGGAGATGATGGCTGAGCCTGACTTTATATCATCAGGAGGAGATGATGGCTGAGCCTGACTTTATATCATCAGGAGATGATGGCTGAGCCTGACTTTCACTGTATTTTTTACATTTCAGTTTCACACTCGATGTTTGACACGTTTTCTCAGAACAAGCTGAAGAACGGCTCGATGTTGTTATTCGACGTGTCAACACTGATTCATGCTGCTCGCCCAGACTAACATGCGAGTCGTGTGTGATGCAGTGGTGATGTGCAGGTGTTGCTCAGCAGGTGAGTCAGTACCTCTCCTGTAGTCTTCTTCAGCTGGTTGTTCCGCTGAAGCAGAGAGGAGACGGAGCTGCTGTTGTCAGAGGGACGTCTGGATACATAAAACAAACACACCCTCAGTATCATCATCATCATCATCATCATCATACACACACACACACACACACACACACACACACACACACACACACACACACACACACACACACATAGGTCAGGTGTGGTTACCTGACGGAGCAGCTCAGGATTCCTTTGGTCAGACTGGTTTTCTCCAGCAGCTGAGTGTCTGAAACACAGAAGACACTGAGCCGACAGGAGACTGATGGGTCGTTAAGTTTAAAGTAAACATCCAGTAACAACTGCATATTTAATAATGAGATGTGTCGAGGTCAGCTATGCTAACATTAGCTACAGCTAACGTGGAAAATAAATGAGGAAAACATAGAAGTGATTTTTTTGCTGTTTTTTCTGTTCAGTGCCAGAGAGAGAAACTCAAACCAAACTCCATTCAAAATCTGACGAGTTTAAGATTCCTGCCTTATCTCTAATCTTTCAAGTCTTTTTAATTTGAGGTTTAAAACAAAGAACAGTTTCTTCCTTCACCTGCTTTTATAAGTCAAATATTTTAAACTCAACACACAGTTTCCCCTTTATGTTCTGTTGACCCAGTTACCAGCATGAACTGAACCCAGATCAGCATCATAAAATCTACAGTCTAACGACCAACTTTCACTTGTGTCTGAGTCTTTGTCCACATACGTGTCTATAATGTAAGTGAACTTTAATCTGTTGTTGGTATTAAAGGACACGTCTCTGCAGGCTGTAAAGTCGTCTATCATCTGTGGATGATGCAGCAGCAGCAGACTGATGATCTGACACAGATGAGTCACTGTGAAGAGGAAGTGGAACAACATGTGGTTTGATTGTCCGACAGCTTCCTGTCCCTGAACGCCACAAAGTACCTTGTTGTTTTACAGCGGCGCTTCCAAACGTGACAACTGAAGTAAAACTAACAGATTATTTTCATTTGAGTCAGAAACTAAACACAGATGATCTGATTATCTCAGCTCTGGCTGCATAAAACCTTTTGTACTGATGTATTTACCAGGTGTGAAAGCAGGTAGGGTCTCCCTGAACCAAACTCCATTCAAAAAGATCTCAATTCTCTCTTGGCTGCAGTAAATCTTCTGATTCTGGGTTTTTGTTCAGCAGGTATAAACCAGTAAGAAGCTCTGTAAACCAAACTCCATTCAAAAAATCTCTGACTGTATTTGGGTTTGGGACTCTTCGTGTAGCTGTGACGTCATGTCTGACAACTGAAACAACTCATGTTCTGCCTTGTGGGTAGAAGGCTGTTAAATTGGCAGATTTTTAAATGGAGTTTGGTTTCACTTTCCAGAAGTGACACCGAACTCAGTTCTGGACTCTGACTTCAGACCTGAACTGATCGAAACTCAGAGCTGTTAAATTGGCAGATTTTTAAATGGAGTTTGGTTTCACTTTCCACAGGTCGAGTCCCCAGGTACCTGACATGGGCTCAGAACACGCTGGGCGTGGCCTAAGTCCAGCCCATCTAGAATGGATCAGAACAGAACTTGCGCTTGTCCGTACAGAAGCGGATCAGGTCCTGGAACATCGCGTGCTGGCTCCGGTCTCGGTGCTTCAGCTGACGGACGATGTCCTTCTTCCAGGTCTCGGACCTGCCGCCGCCTCCCGGAGCCAGAACCCGGCCGCTGCGCGCCGACGCCCCGGCGGAATCTGTCATGAGTCTGACGGTCCCGTCCGCCATGATGCCCGCAGCCCGGGCCGCTTCATGCCGTGTCCCCGCAGAGTGGCGCTCACAGAGCGGCGTGGTGTTACGGGCAGCTCCGCGGCGACGCTCCGGCTCTTCTGCCCGCCGCCATGTCTCTTCTTCTGTGGTACCGGACCTGTGTTGTTTGTCTCTTCTTCGGTGGTGCCGGAGCTTCTTCGTTTGTTTTCTTCTTGTAAACTTTTTTCCTCCAGCGTCACTGTGACGGGGGGCGGGGCTAGAGGCTCGCGGTGCCAGCTGCGGCCTCTCGGCCAATCACCGCCCACTCAGCACTTCCTGTTGTGACTGGAGGAGGAAACAAACAAACACACCATGTGACACTTGTTGTCCTCCTGATGATATAAAGTCAGGCTCAGCCATCGTCTCCTCCTGATGATATAAAGTCAGGCTCAGCCATCATCTCCTCCTGATGATATAAAGTCAGGCTCAGCCATCATCTCCTCCTGATGATATAAAGTCAGGCTCAGCCATCATCTCCTCCTGATGATATAAAGTCAGGCTCAGCCATCATCTCCTCCTGATGATATAAAGTCAGGCTCAGCCATCGTCTCCTCCTGATGATATAAAGTCAGGCTCAGCCATCGTCTCCTCCTGATGATATAAAGTCAGGCTCAGCCATCGTCTCCTCCTGATGATATAAAGTCAGGCTCAGCCATCATCTCCTCCCGATGATATAAAGTCAGGCTCAGCCATCGTCTCCTCCTGATGATATAAAGTCAGGCTCAGCCATCGTCTCCTCCTGATGATATAAAGTCAGGCTCAGCCATCGTCTCCTCCTGATGATATAAAGTCAGGCTCAGTCATCTCCTCCTGATGATATAAAGTCAGGCTCAGCCATCATCTCCTCCTGATGATATAAAGTCAGGCTCAGCCATCATCTCCTGATGATATAAAGTCAGGCTCAGCCATCATCTCCTCCTGATGATATAAAGTCAGGCTCAGCCATCATCTCCTCCTGATGATATAAAGTCAGGCTCAGCCATCGTCTCCTCCTGATGATATAAAGTCAGGCTCAGCCATCATCTCCTCCTGATGATATAAAGTCAGGCTCAGCCATCGTCTCCTCCTGATGATATAAAGTCAGGCTCAGCCATCATCTCCTCCTGATGATATAAAGTCAGGCTCAGCCATCGTCTCCTCCTGATGATATAAAGTCAGGCTCAGCCATCATCTCCTCTGATGATATAAAGTCTGTATGGAGCCATTTAATGTTTCTTTAGTTTTTTTTACTTATTTAAAACACGTCCCTGTTGACTTCAGTCCCAGAGGAGCTTCAGAGTCTCTGAGTACTTCACTAAAAAGCGATGTCAGCGATCAGCAGGACAAGATGTCAGCAAGTATTTTATCTTTCTGTTCACGTTAAACAGCCACTTTATGACAACACTTAACAGATATGATTACGGTTGAACTCTCACACGCCTCTCTGGTTGTTCATTCATTCACGCTGCACATTGACGCACAGATCCATCTGAACCTCCAGCTGACGGTAATGTGACAACTTTGAAATCTTTTACTCATCGACACAAACTGTTGTGAGCTCAGCTACACTGGAAACAGCAACAATCTGCTGAAGGAAATTATTAATTTCCTTCAAACTCACAACTCTGAGTTTGTCAGAACTGTTTCTTCCTGTTCCTACAGTTTTGCTGTTTTAGCTTCACGGTGTAGAACGATGTATGTAGAAACTCCCAGAGGATTTGTGACATCACAAATAGTTTGGAAACCAATCCTGATTCAATATTCAAACATAACTGTGATGTGGAAACTTGTGATGTGCACAAACACTGAGAATGGACGTTTTCTGTGACGTAGCAGACGTGTTGTGTTCAGCAGGTAAACTTGTGAAAATGAAAAATATTTGCTTGTGATATATTGTGTAATCTTGATGAGGAGAAACGTGGGTGTCACTTGTCACATTCAACATGATGATTATACTTTTTTCTGCAAAACCCATGTCAGACACAGTAAATCATGATGTAAGATGTGTGGGGGCTTTAAAGAAATACAAATGTAGCTGCGTCGCTAAATGAGCTGTCAGAGCTCTTCACACTCCTCCAGCAGGAACTAGTGTCGCCTCTTTATGTCAGTTTGTACTTAAATACGATCAATTATCAAATCAAAGAGATTATTTTTATTGAGAATGTCAGTCTTTTATTTTGGAAGGATCTGTCTGCTTTTGTAACTCAGTGATGAAAGTAACAAAGTAAATTTACTCAAATACTGTAATTATGTACAACTTTGCAGTACTTGTACTTCACTTGAGTATTTACATGTTCTGCTATGTTCTCCTTGTGCAACACGTGAGGAGAGATATTCCTTTTATTTGACTACATTCGGTCACTTGTCAGATGAAGATGAAATAAAAATCTGATCAGTTTATTAAACATGATTCACTATCACACATCAAACTGGCTCCATCTCAGCCAATAAAATACTTTGTACTTTACTTAGTACTGTCAGTGATACAATAATATAATGACAGTGAGAGGAGCCTTTCTGATCAGCTTTGTCCTCGGAGATGAAATATAACGTGTTGTTGTGTCATCAGTTCCTCTGAAGGCAAAGTGGATTTTTATTGAACAGTTAAAAGTTTCTGTGGACTTTGGGTTGATTATAAAGATTCAACACTCAGTTTCACTTTGATTATTACACAGGACAGTAAAACACCTGACGAACACTCAGAGTCAACTCAGGAAACTTGTGTGGATTATCTTTTTATTACTTCACTATCTGTTGATTTTAATGGTCACTGATCTCAGTTTAACTGTACTTCAAACTCTTTTTAACCTTAAATATTGTTAATTCTTCATCTAATTTCATTTTCCCCTCCTGTATTTTCTCTTGTTATTAATTTGTGAGCTGATTATTCAATAATTTAATTGTCATTTTTTTATGCCTCTGTGCTGTGGAGGGCTGTGGCTGAAGGCATTATGTGTTCAGGTTGTTTGTCCATCCATCCGTCCCCTTTTAGTGAACATAATATCTCATTAACACCTGGAGGAAATGTCTTCAGATCTGGGACAAATCTCCACTCAGACTTTAGGGTGAACTCATTAAATATTGGTGGTCAAAGGTCAAGGTCACTGTGACCTGACAAGACATTACTATCATCAGGATTGAGACTAACATCCACTTCACGTGATCTCTCTTTTAAAAACTCACTGAAGTTGCTTTCTGGAAGTTTCCTCAAACAAACATGTCCTCAACCTCCAGCTGTTCAAGGTCACCGTCAGTAAACAGACATGATTCATGTTTAAAGATTCAATTTGTACACATTTCAGTTCAAAACACTTAAAAATGAACAAAAATTAGTTTTGACATGATGTCAAAGATGTATTTGTATTGTGTAGCAATGATGTCATCTGAAGATAGCATGCTAAGTAGCTAGCTCCTAGCCTGTTCTGATAGTGAACAACACCAACATGCCCCCGGTGCTTCAAGCTGCCAGTCCAGGCAGAGTCAGCCAATAGAAGTGCTAGCTGCACAGTTACTAGTTAACGGCAGCTAACATGAACAGCAGTTAGTGGTCACTCTGGTGATTAGCTGCCCCCTTTTTGTTTAGAGTATAAATTTGGCAGGTGGCCAATTCTTACATATTGCACCTTTAACACTCACACACACCCCTCTGTGTGTTTTCTGTAACAAAGTTTAATTTACCGTGAACATTGGGACCACAGATCTTTTTCTCATAGACTCATCATTGATCCCAGAGACCAGCTCTGGAGCGTCATGCAGCTCTGTAGGCCCTCTGCAGTGGCTCCCTCTGGCTTTGACAAAACAAATTACATGGAAATAAATAAGGGTTATTTATTATTATTTTTTATTTTTTTTAGACAAAAACCTGTCTCTTATATTCAGGCTACAATATGTTTGCACCGGCAAACAGTGTCGCGATGTAGAGCCGACACTGTTAACTATTTTATTGCACAAAGTAGCAACTTAACATAAACCCAAGCAACAGAGAAGCTGTTAAGATGCTGCAATACAGAGTACATACAGCTATATGCTTTATTTATATCAAAGTGGGCTACTTTTTATTTTATTCATTTTCCACAAATATGGGGAGGACTCAAATAGGCCTGCGTAGTTCTGTGTTTGATTTGTTCTCATTTGTTTTAATTAAGTTCTGTGTTTAAACGCACTACACATTTCTTTCTGCTCTTCATAAGAGCCGACTTCTCAGTTTATCTGTCACACAAGGTCATTACTTTGACTGTGTTCGGCACACTGCCAGCCCTAAATGTCTTAGTTAGTTATTGTTCCATGTGTCCTGCATTGTCTCACTGCAACAGACAACGAGTAAATCCAAATAAATCTTGCTAAAGCTACGCTACCACCAGCTCTCTGAGAGGCACAAACTGAGGCTTGGGTTGTAATCTTTAACGTTACTCTGACCTGTCCAGCAGAAAGCAGGACACTGCTCGTTGGGCGCCGTGCATGTGGCAGCCCCTTTACTCATCTCCTCTATACACTGTGTGTGTGTAATGTGAGTGATAAAGAGAATTTCCCCATTGTGAGATTAGAAGGGATCTTGAATTTAAATGAAGTATCTTGGAGTTTTCTTTTTTTTGACGATTCACACTCCTGTGATTTTTCTTGTACAAAATAAGTACGATCATCCTTCATCAGGTTGTGGTTTCAAACTTCTCACAATAGAAATAGTTTGATGCTTCATAGGGGGTATGTGGGTATGAGTAGTAACAGGCTCTGGCTGGAGAATCCGCCGGAGGGGAGGAGGAGGTGAAGTAGCGCACGGTGACGCAGGTGGTTAGCGTGGAGAGTGGAGCTCAGGGGAACTCTGAGCAAGGCTGAAGGCTACAGAGGTGCTGAAGGCTGGGTCACTGCAAACAGAGCAGCTGGTAGATGAAACAAGGTGGAATACTAAAGGCAAAAGAGCCAAAACAAAGTTAGATCTCTTGGTTGAATCAAAAGGGAACAACACGAGAACACAATCGAAAAGTTTAGCACAAGCAGGTGCCATTTACGACTCAGTACTGACGAAATCTTCTTCCAGCAGGTAGAGTGGAGACCAGAGCTTATCAGCAGACACTGATTGCCAATCTGCTGCAGGTATGTCAGGTATGTCAAGCACGTAAACAAAAAACACAGCACAAATCCAACACAGATGACAAAAATGACTGTGTAAAAAAAAAAAGACGATGTACCGGTAGGGATGCAGGCATCTTGAGACGGACAGCAGTAGAGTTGATGATCCTGTCCACCTCAAGCAGACCAAGAAAGTGTGGAGCCAGCTTGCCTGACTCCACCTGCAGAGGAACCAGAAATGCTGGCGAAGAAACTGAAGCGTCCGCTGGACTCCAGGGTGACAGGTACGTTTTGACGAATGGCCCCACTGTAGCACCTAAGATCAGACCCCGTCCAGCATGAACAGGCAGTTAGGTGGACCCATGCCAGGGTCATTGTGAACATGTTGAGCCTCCCAAACAATGGTCTCGATCTACCAAGTTGCAGCTCCGACGATCCGGGTATTAGACACGATGGGCTCAGGGTCAACCGGGAGTGAGTCAGGGGAGTAGATACAAGAGAAAGCATCTGGTTTACCATTACAGTAGCCTGGTCGGTAAGAGAGAGTGCAATTAAAGCGACTCAGGAACAAGGACCGGCGAGCCTTGCGTGAGTTGAGCCTTCTGGCAGAGTTCAGGTAAGACAGGTTTTTATGGTCAGTCCAGATGAGGAACAGCTCCTGGGTGTCCTCCAGCCAATGTCACCACTCCTGAAGAGCCAGGACCACTGCCAAGAGTTCCCTGTTTCCGACGTCATAATTCCTCTCCACTGGTGAGAGGCGTCGAGAGAACAAAGCACAGGGATGGAGTTTGTGTGTAGTTAGATGGCGCTGGGAGAGTATGGCCCCCACAACAGAATCCAAGGCGTTCATCCTGGGTTTGGAGAAGATCAGTATGTCATCCGAGTAGACAAAAACAAAATGGTTCAACACGTCACAGGGTACGTCGTTGATCATGGCTTGGAAAACTGATGGGGCTTTTGTAAGGCCGAAAGGCATATCCTGATACTCAAAGTGGCCAAGGGGGTGTTAAACGCTGTCTTTCACTCGTCGCCCTCCGAATGCGTACGAGATGATAGGCGTTGCGAAGATCCAGTTTTGTGAAGATCCGTATATGACACAGTGGCTCGAAGGAGGGATCAATCAGAGGAAGGGGGTACTTATTCTCTACTGTGATGTCATTGAGGCCTCTGTAGTCAATGCAGGGGCGAAGGGTCCCATTCTTCCTGCCCAGGAAGAAGAAGCCAGCGCAGATGGGGGAAGAGGAGGGCCTGATCAAGCCAGTAGCCAGGGAGTTGTTGATGTACTCCTCCATGGATTGTCTCTCAGGGCATGACAGGTTGTTTAGGCAACTGGAGCGGAGTGGAGCCCCAGGGAGAAGATCAATTGCACAGTCATATGGGCTGTGAGGTGGCTGGAAATGGAGGCTGCCAACCAGTCAATGTGAGGGTTGTGAAGAGACCTAGTACCACTGGTGGAGTGGGTGAGGGGATGACGAACAGCTGGAGGCACTCACAATGATTTCCGGAGATGGTTAAGGTGATGAGTAATGTGCGATGAGTTACTTTAGCCAAACACCGTCCATCCAGGGCGTTTTCTATCTTAGGGGCCTCAAGGGCTTCAATAGGGATTAGTGCTTGTTCAACCAGGCCAGAGTCAATGAAACTGTAGTCAGCTGGAGCACCGGAGTCCACAAAAACATGAATGGGAAGAGACTCATGTGGCCACTGGAGGAACGCGGGAAGGTTTATGCGAACATGAGAGCTGGAAGTGGAGGAAGTCTCACCAGTGCACCCTCTCTCACTGGCGACATCTCAACAACTGGTGTGTGGATGCAGTCTGCGCATCACACCTGTCCTTAAGTAGAGACTAGATTTAAACTGCTAATGACTTCAGAGGAGGAGGGTTCTGGTTTTACACTGTGTCAGGGAAGAAATAAATCGCTCTACACAGGGGTTCTCCATTGTTAGACAAGTTGTCTAAACAACAGTTAGTGTGGTTGGCTATGGTGTTGCTTTGGCAGACACTCTGTAGTGTAGCTTGGGGAGTACACTAGCCTAACCAAACAGTGTTCTGGCCTGCACTACAGGAGGTAGCTTCTTGTGGAGGAGAGGTGGCAACAGCACAATCTAGTGGCTCTCGTGGTAGAAACAGCTAAGTACAAAACTTCTGCTGGTAGCACGCTGTGGCTCTATCTCTAGCTCTACTTCTTACTCAGGCTGAAATGCAAGGCAGTAACAGCCAGGTATAAACTTCTATGTATCACAGGACAGGTGGCACACTGTGAGATACATGAGGAGCACTTAGATTGTCATCAAATACTGACAGCTTGACTAGAATGTGTTGAGTACAGGATATTCAAATGCTGAACTGAAATTCTTACACTTTCTACAGAGCACTTTCAACGTGAATTAATAGCGGCAATAGCAAATGGCTCAAAGTGGGAGTTAATAACCTAAAAGATTTTGGTTAATCAATTGGGTTATAATTTTGATTGATAAATCAATTCTCACCACAATGCAACTGTTTGTAAGTACAAATCAACATCTAGCCCTGTAGTAGACTAGTGGGGTTAAATGTAAAGACTTGTGGCTAAAGACTTCAAGATGTAAATCTCAAATTTTAGCACCAGCCAAATTATACTGAAATCAATATGGCACAAATATGAATGATTGCCAACAATACACTGCCTCACACGGGGCACCATATGTAGTGCGGTATGCAACATTAATAGGGAATCAGACCCCCTAACAGATGCTTTAACCATAACTCAATTTCTTTTGTTTGACGTTGTTAGATAATTGTACGTTATGTGTTTTTAAAGATTTTTGTTTTGCATTTGTCCTTTATTGTAACAGTGACAGCTAAGTGAGGTGGTGACATGCAGCAACCTGGGCCACTGCAGTAAGGACTCAACAAGGCTGCTGGTAGGGTTCTGTCATTTTCATCAAGAAGCAAAGCAGCACGAGTGTCTGGGTTGGTTGTTACATCATAAAGTATGACTTTATGACTTTACTTTTTTTATCTTTCAGGGAGACAACGTTTGCACACGGAAAAAATCATCACTTAAGTACTGAAAAACTCATCAAAAATGGGGAATGCACCATCAGAAAGTACAATGGGCGACAGCCTGAGGTGCTGCAAGTGTAACAAAGTCCTGCCTCCATGTAAATCCTTCGATGATTTCTACAGAAGAACTGTTCATGGGCGAGACGTGTATGTTTACAATGGAGGTGAATACTACAGACCTGTTGGCCAAGACAACAGGTATGAGTGTGAATACTGCTTTAATAAACCAATCAGGGAACGGGAGGAGATGCAGAGGAGGGAGGAGGAGAGGAGAAGAGAAGAGGAGAGACGGAGGAGGGAGGAGGAGAGGAGAAGAGAAGAGGAGAAGAGGAGGGAGGAGGAGAGGAGAAGAAGAGAAGAGAAGAAGAGGAGGGAGGAGGAGAGGAGAAGAGAAGAAGAGAAGAAGAGGAGGGAGGAGGAGAGGAGAAGAGAAGAGGAGAAGAAGATGAGGGAGGAAGAGAGGAGAAGAGAAGAGGAGAGATGGTGGAGGGAGGAGGAGAAGAGAAGAGAAGAAGAGAAGAAGAGGAGGGAGGAAGAGAGGAGAAGAGAGAAGAAGAGGAGGGAGGAAGAGAGGAGAAGAGAAGAGGAGAGATGGAGGAGGGAGGAGGAGAGGAGAGAAGAAGAGAGACAGAGGAGGGAGGAGGAGGAGAGGAGAGAAGAAGAGAGACAGAGGAGGGAGGAGGAGGAGAGAAGAGAAGAAGAGAGACAGAGGTGGGAGGAGGAGGAGAGGAGAGAAGAAGAGAGACAGTGGTGGGAGGAGGAGGAGAGGAGAGAAGAAGAGAGACAGAGGAGGGAGGAGGAGGAGAGAAGAGAAGAAGAGAGACAGAGGAGGGAGGAGGAGAAGAGAAGAGAAGAAGAGAGACGGAGGAGGGAGGAAGAGAGGAGAAGAGAAGAAGAGAGACAGAGGAGGGAGGAGGACAAGAGAAGAGAAGAAGAGAGACGGAGGAGGGAGGAAGAGAGAAAGAGGAGGGAGGAGGAGAAGAGAAGAGAAGAGGAGAGACGGAGGAGTGGGGAGGAGAAGAGAAGAGAAGAAGAGAGAAAGAGGAGGGAGGAGGAGAAGAGAAGAGAAGAAGAGAGACGGAGGAGGGGGGAGGAGAAGAGAAGAGAAGAAGAGAGAAAGAGGAGGGAGGAGGAGAAGAGAAGAGAAGAAGAGAGACGGAGGAGGGAGGAGGAGAAGAGAAGAGAAGAAGAGAGACGGAGGAGGGGGGAGGAGAAGAGAAGAGAAGAGGAGAGACAGAGGAGGGAGGAGGAGAAGAGAAGAGAAGAAGAGAGAAAGAGGAGGGAGGAGGAGAAGAGAAGAGAAGAAGAGAGACGGAGGAGGGGGGAGGAGAAGAGAAGAGAAGAGGAGAGACAGAGGAGGGAGGAGGAGAAGAGAAGAGAAGAGGAGAGACAGAGGAGTGGGGAGGAGAAGAGAAGAGAAGAAGAGAGACAGAGGAGGGAGGAGGAGAAGAGAAGAGAAGAGGAGAGACGGAGGAGGGGGGAGGAGAAGAGAAGAGAAGAGGAGAGACAGAGGAGGGAGGAGGAGAAGAGAAGAGAAGAAGAGAGAAAGAGGAGGGAGGAGGAGAAGAGAAGAGAAGAAGAGAGACGGAGGAGGGGGGAGGAGAAGAGAAGAGAAGAGGAGAGACAGAGGAGGGAGGAGGAGAAGAGAAGAGAAGAGGAGAGACAGAGGAGTGGGGAGGAGAAGAGAAGAGAAGAAGAGAGACAGAGGAGGGAGGAGGAGAAGAGAAGAGAAGAGGAGAGACAGAGGAGTGGGGAGGAGAAGAGAAGAGAAGAAGAGAGACAGAGGAGGGAGGAGGAGAAGAGAAGAGAAGAAGAGAGACAGAGGAGGGAGGAGGAGGAGAGGAGGAGAGAAGAAGAACTGAATCAAAGACCAAAAGAATCACAGCAACGAGCCAAAGAGCAGCTCGAGAAACTGAGTAGCAACATTTCAGAAGAACGTGAGTCCAGACGAGATGTTCTGATAACTCGTCTGAATGAGTTTGAGGTGAACTATGAACCAGGCAGTGACACTGATGAGCTTCTAGAAATCCTCTCTGTGAGATGCAGCATCTCAGTTCCAGATCTCAGTCTGACTCGGCTGACGGCTGATCAGCTGGGCAACATCCTGTCAGTCCTGGACAAACTTCTGTTTGATGAATGGATGAGTGCTCGTCCATCGCTCAGCACTCTGCAGCACACTCAGGTGTTCATCACAGAGCTGTGTCTTCTCTCTGTGGAGATATCTCAGGGGGTTTCCCTCCAAAACATCTCTGATCATGTGCAGTTCCTGGTGGAGTCCATCAGCCAATCAGCAGGTAATGTTACTGAGACTTTCCTGCTGACTCAGGCCCTGTACCTGAACCTGATGCACTCCTTCACTGAATATGGCAGCAGTGATACTGACGCAGTCCTCATCGCCAAGCATTGGGCTGAATACGAGCTTTCCACTGAACAACTCTTTCTCTTGGACTTCCTGGGCACCCTCACATCATCGCTGCAGAGTACAGTTGGAAGAGCCACTGTGTTCATTTTAAAGATGGAGATCCAGTGCTTGAAGCTTCTCTTATCCACACTGAAACATCTCAATGAAACCCACTCAGGATCCACTAAAATGATCCTCAGTCTGGTGCAAACCAACCAGTGGACCCCAACGGAGGCAGTGACTCTGCTCAAAGCACTGTCACAGAAACATGCAGAGGATGTTTCAATAACTGAAATCCTGACGTTGGTACAAGTGTATGACTTATCACCAGAGTGGACGGACGAGTCCGGACTCTCTCTCGTCCAGGCTGTAGACTCTGCTGGCCCTGAGAGACTCCATCAGGACCTCCAGAAGACTCTCAGGAGGAAAGATGAGAGCAGTCTGGCTGCAGATCTGGCAGAATTAAAAGTGTCATGTAACTTCAATGATTCTGTGATTGATGTGATCAGAAACATCACCAACGGAGTCCTGCAAAATTTAGAAAATGCACCAAAAGATGCACCATCAATGATCGAGTCTTTTAAATGTAAAACCTGGAACGTAGATGACTTACAGAGCTCTCTGTCTCAGCTTTGCAAAGCAGTTTATGACACAAAAGGCTGGAGGCCCACAGTGAAGCAGATGCTGAGGTGGCGTGCGTTGGTGCTGACTCAGAAGAGTGAAGCGCCTCAGCTGGTCGGTGTGGAAGAAGACCCATGTGTCACAGCCATGTTTGCTGCTTCACAAGTCTGCATGGGAAACAAACTGGACATCGTGCTGAGCTCTGACGTTCACTCGGAGGAGTGGACTCAGGAGTGGTCCGACTTCTACAAGCACCTTGGAATTTCTGTCAACACAAACATGAAGACACCCGGTGCATCGTACAGGGACGTCTATGAAGCGGACATTGTGTACGGTACCATGGATGACTTCGTGTCTGATTACTTTCAACACGGCGTGGAGGTGATGGAAACAGGAAACCCTCAGATTAGTCGTGGATTCATCATTACAAGACAAAGTCTCAGTGCTTACAATGATCTGAAACTTTCACGGCTCAAGGACAAAGACTCTCTGGTGTTTGCTGCAGAGGTCCTGCAAAGCCTCATGGGTAAATTTCACAGTGAAGATATGAAACTGAGATGCAGGTTTATTATTGCACTTTTTCAGGTGCTCCACACCAACCTAAACAAAGAAACAAACACTGACAATAAAATGATCACCATCTCAAAGAAAATCACTGGAAAGGCTTTGTCTCCTCATGAGGTCTTCATTCTGACTTTTGTTGAGACTCTCCTCAGAGTGGTAACTGAAGAAACAGACAGTGAGGAAAACAGGACATCTCCTGCAGGAAAATGGTGTTTGGAGATTTTATTTGCGTGTATGGAGAAATTCCAAGTGTCAACAACTACAGACGAACTCTTCCAGATGATCTTAAATCTTGAAGAGCAAAGACTTTGGTCACCAGTCGAGGCCTTAAACCTCCTCGGAGCATTAACTGACCACCACCAAGATAAAGGCTGTATTTCCATCAGGAATATTTTACATTTGATGGTAACATATCAGGTTTCTTCCACGTGGACAGATGAGAACAACCAATCTCTACTTAAGCTCTTACATTCATTGAGAACTAAGAATCTGATCAAGCATTTAGAGAAGCGCCTCAGAGATGAGAGGACAAAAAGCATTCAGACTCTGTTTGATGAAATCCGTCAGATGAATGACATCAATGAACAAACACTGAATAAATCATACAGTGTAGTGACTCATGTAACAAACCTCATTGAAACTGGTAAAATTAAAAAGCACAAAGATGTACAGCGAGCGAAGAGACTGAGTCACAGCACCGACACAGAAGACCTTCAGGAGTTGCTGGCAGTCTTATGTAATGCTGTACACCTGCAGAGGGCTGAAGGGAAGTGGTGGCCCAGAGCTACTCAGATGATCAGCTGGTGCCTCTTGGCCTTGTCCGACACTGGGAAGCTCCTGGAGATGGGCACTGGAGAAGGGAAGTCTTGTGTCATAGCGATGTTCGCAGCACTGCGAGTGCTTAGAGGTGAGAAAGTAGATGTGGTGTCCAGCTCTTCTGTCTTATGTCAAAGAGATGCAGAAGAATGGAACAACTTCTACAAGTTCTTTGGAATAACAGCTGACACAAACACAAATAAAACCGAAGATGAAGATAGAAAAGACTGCTACCAGAAGGATGTGGTCTATGGAACCATCGAAGCCTTCGCTGCAGATCACCTTCGGCAGACATTTGAGATGAAGGACGTGAGGCCTGATCGCAACTATCAGTGCATCATAGTCGATGAGGTGGACTCACTGCTGCTGGATCAGGGGGTGCAGCTGACCTACCTGTCCAGCCCCATGGTCTCCATGCAGCACCTGAACATTATTCTGTCCACGATGTGGGGCCACGTCAGCCAGTACGGCTTCCTGTCTACAGGACAGCAGACATTTGTACACGGTCCTCCTGCTTCATTCTTCAAGGCCATCTTTGACTCAATGAACACAGAAGGAACTCAAATTAATGATCCAATGGACATTTTATGTGTCGCTGAAGAATTCAACATTGTGCCAAAAGGATTCACAGAAGATTTCTGCAACAGTGAAAAGGATGAACTTCTTAGGAAACTGAGAACTGTGAGTCAGGATGCTGTGATAAAGTTTTTCAAAGCACTTGAGGACTATGTCCCTTATGGTTTTACTGTTTACACCTTAGACGACAAGGGATTGCTCTGTCTTCAAAAGCACAGCCGGTACAACGAGCAGGACATCCCAGAACTAACATTTCTTGTCTTGGAGGAGGGTTTGTGTTGTCCTCTTTATGATTCAGAAGAAACTCTCATCAAGCCCATTGCAGAAATAATCTCAGAGAAGATTCAGTACACCCCATGTGCTACAAACAGTGAAGGCAAAATCAGCATTCCTGGATTCTTGAAGGATCTGGTGGAGAAGAAAGTGTCAGCGTGGGTTCAGAATGCCTTTCTGGCTTTACAACTGAAGGAAGGACAGGAATATGTTGTAGACAACGACAATGTCTGTCCAGTGGATTTCAGATCCACTGGTATCATAGAAGTGAATAAGAAATGGGGAGATGGTCTGCAGCAGTTTGTTGAGATTAAACACCAAATCAAACTGAGCACAATTTCAACAGTAACGAACTACGTTTCTAACATCTCCCTGTTTGAAAAGTACCACGGGGAAATATATGGAACAACGGGGACACTTGGGAGCCGAACAGACATTTTGTTCTTGAAGGACCTATATCCAGATCTTTCTTCCTGCAAAATGCCAACATTCAACAGGAAGAAGTTATTTGAGGTCAAAGGTACTGTGAAGACTTCAACTGAGGAGTGGAAATCTGAAATAAAACGAGCAGTTTTGACTCAGATTGCTCCAAATTCATACCGAGGTGGGAGAGCAGCCCTGGTGATCTGTGAAACTATCAACAAAGCCAAAGAGATCTACGAAGAGCTGAAGAGCAACATCCCAGGTGAAATCACTCTCTACTGCCGCAGTGACAGAGACAGTTTGTGTCAAATAGATAATGAACTGTTTCCTGGTGATGTCATTGTTTCCACAAACCTTGCTGGGCGAGGCACCGACATAAAAGTGTCCAAAGAAGTGAACAATAATGGAGGATTGTTTGTGGTCCTCTCTTTCCTGTCTGAGAACACAAGAGTGGAGCTCCAGGCTTTTGGTCGAACCGGGCGCAAAGGTCAACCTGGATCTGCTCAGATAATCATGTCCACTGAACACCTGCAGCCGTCCTTCAGGACAGTGTCCTCTCTGGAGGAAGCCAAGAGCATCAGGGACAGACTTGCAGCAGAAAAGATAAATCACATGATGAACGATGTCACTGAGTTAAAACTGCGGGAGGACCTGTTTTCAGAGTACCTCAAAACTCTCCAAGACATCCACAAGAACACAGATGAAGATGAAAAAAGAGCTGTTGTTGCCATCATGAATGAGTTCTGGGGGATTTGGTTGCAAACTAAATCAGAAGAAATTGAACAGTTGAAGAGAAATGAGTTGCAAACAAATTTAAAAGCTGATTTGTCATTGGCCAAAAGTCAGTCTCAGAGTCAGACCTCACCATGTTCAAGCATTTATCACTACATCAAGTTTGGAAATATTGCGCTGAGTGACAAACAATGGGACGTCAGCATCAAGCTATTTGAAAAAGCCATGAAACAAGATGAAAGCTGGGCAGCCATAGCTTTTTACAATCATGCATACTGCACTTTACAGCAGAAGAAGGACGATTACCTCACTAAGGCCAAAGATAATCTAATGAAGGCACAGGAGTCTCTGAAGTATCTCAGTGAGGAGTGCATTGTCTGTCTGCAGTTGGTAAAAATGTCTTCTGCAAACTCAGCCAACAGAGACCCGAGCAGCCTCGAGAAGCAGTTCACAAACAAGTGCAACATGTTGAGTTACTTTGACAAAAACATAAGTGAGGCCATAAAAAAGCTGGATGAAATCAAAGAAAGAGGGAAGGATGCAGTGACCAATAAATCACCTATTTTCTCCCTGGTGTCGAGTGCGGATGAAGATCTCCAAGTGGAAGCCCACAACCTCTACAGCCAAGGTCTGAAATATGTGTTTTCAGTGGAAGAGGAGCCTCGATTCCCATGGGGAGCTCTGGTAGAGTTCTTTCTTGGAGTTTTACAGATTGTTGGAGGAGCAGCGCTCATTACAGTTACGTATGGTACATTTGCTCAAGTCGGCATGGAACTCATCACTGAAGGAATAAAAGACTGCATCTCTGGCATAGAGTCCATGGTGAAAGGAGAATTCAGCTGGAAATCATGGGCTATTAAAAAAGCAATTTCGATTGGTGTGGCTCTTGTTGCGTTTGGAGTTGGAAAGCTTATTGCAAAGGGCTTCAAAGCTTGTAAGATGTCAATTAAGGGATTTGGCAAACAGCTAAAGTCAATGCCAGAGTTTCTTTCCAGACAGGCAAAAGATGGTTTGAGTGTTGTAGCAAAGACAAATATGAAGAATGCAGTAATACATGTTGCTAAAAAAATGGTAGAGGAAACCGTTATGTATGGAATCGGGAAGGCAGAAGAAAAAATACTGACTGAAATACTCAACAGCATCAAAGATAAGGTGAAAGAGGGAATTGTTAAAAAGGTGAAATCCAACATGGAAACAGGGCCCTTGGCTACATCAGTAGACTTAATTATCTTCTCACATCTCGAGGATAAAAAGCAACTAAGTGATCTCCTGAAGGACGAGAGCAGGAGGAATGATCTGTTGGCCATCTTCAAAATGTTGAGCAACGCTGCAGTTCAACCATTCTATGCAGACCTCAGCTGGCAGAACAAGCTTAACTCATCCATCTTCACAGTGATTGACGGAGCTAAAGCAGAGGCCTCAGGAACTGCAGAAGAAATTCTGACAGCCATCAAAATTGTCCACATAACGGTACTGGCAGGAGACGCCATCAGTGCAGTGACCAGCCTCTCCAGCAAGTTTTTCTCAAAGCTTAAAGACCAGCTGAACACATTTAGAAGAGAATCAGGTTTTTCAGAAGACGTGAAGGTGAATGAGCTCTCTGATTCAGATACAGAGATGCTGAAAGAATTCAAGCAGGATTTAGTCGACACCATCAGTGCTTCATTTGCTGATGCTTTGGTAGAAGTGTTCCACCAGAAGATCTCCAGTCACCTGGTGTCTTATGTTCAAGGCGAAGTAAATGGTATCTTTCGCAGTTGTGTTAGAAAAGGTTTAAACAGTGGAAGAACAGAGGAACTACTCAGAGCTGGACAGAACAACAGATACATCGCATACAAGCCAGTAGACCAGAATCCTAGACAGGACCTCGCGGTCGAGACCGGTGACCACTCACAGTCACATGCTGAAGACATCTTGAACCCCGAGACTCCAGGCACCATCCTTGATATCAGAGTCCTGTCAGAAGCCACTGGCACTAATGTTGTCATCCTAACAGAGGATATCAATGGTAGACTTATCAAAATGCACGAGCTGAGCCCAAGCACTCAACCCTCCAGTCAAACTGTGACACTGATCTACAGACCAAAGAGTGACCGATACCCAGATGGACATTATGATGTGCAGATCAATAACCAGACAGTGAGCATTGTCAACGAGTATGGGGGCTGCCTGTTTCATGCTTTGGCACGAGGCATGAAACCAGAGGCCAGTGAAAGAGAGATCGCTTTGGAAGCACAACATCTCCGATTTGTGGAGACCAACACTCTCCTCGCACACCCCGGCCAATGGGAGCCTTTCGTGAAGCGCAAAGTGTGGACTGAATCAATCAGAGGAGGGGACAAGTTCATGTTAAAGGGAGCTGCAAATAAACCGACCAAAAGAGAAACTACCAACGAAACCGAAGAGAAAGAGATACTGGAGAAATATGTTGGACAAATACAACTCTACAAAGAATGGCTTGACGACAAAAGAAATCTAGGAATTGGACATATGATCCATGGAGACCACCAGCCACCAGTGAGTGTTATATTGGAAGCTAGTAAAATGAATAACGATTTAGCAAAAGCCATGTTTAAAGTGGCAACAAACTCATCTACTCCGAAAAACAACCAGATTGATAGAGTGAAACAATCTCATGGCCTTGAACTCCCAGTTGTTCTCTTGCCTGCTGAAATACATAGGGAGTGTCCCAGTACCAGATCACCAGACTTCAGAAAACTCCTAAGTGAAGCCATAAAAAATAATGATGTTGAGGCCACCTTCAAAATGACGATCATTGGTTCGATGCCCAGATTCAAGTTAAAAAGCAACTTCAAGAACTTTCAGAACGACTCGATGAGTCAAACCAGGCTCAAAATGTTTGAAGACAGTTTTCAGAAACACAGTAAAAAGATGGTGGAGTGGTGGTCCAACCAGCCAGGAGTCATGACAGAAACCCAGCAAGACAACATTATTAACTGGATCGAGAAGAAGGGCTACGATGATCAAAACGATCGTTACAGGAACCAAGTCTCTGATCTACTGTCAAGGAAAGGTAACATCACATTTAATACTCAATGACAGAACTTCTATACATTAATATATGAGTCCATCCAGTTGTCTGTCCTGTGTACAAGTTCTAGTCACGCCTGCCGACTTTGGCAGGAAGCACAAACAGATGAGGAACAATTGTCTTGGACACCAGAGTCATGAGAAAACGATGGCTCTCCCGCCCTTGTAAAACAGATAACTGAAGCATTTCTGTTTGTTGATCCAGCCAGGCCACCCCCACTCCCATCATACCATGGGGGCGGCAGTAGCTCAGTCGGTAGAGACTTGGCTTGGGGACTGGAGGGTGGCCGGTTCAAGTCCAGCTACAGACCATAATATGGAAGTGGACTGGCAGCTGAAGAGGTGCCAGTTCACTTCCTGGGTTACTGCCGAGGTGCCCTTGAGCAAGGCACCAAAACCCCCATGTGCTCCCCGGGCCTGTTATGGCAGCCCACTGCTCCTAGTTTGCAGTGTGTGTGTACTTACAATGTGTAGCTAGTGATGGTTAAATGCAGAGGACTAATTTCGGGTGTGTTTGCATGTCGCATGTAAAAGACTAAATAAAGATTCTATTCTATACCAAAGGGAAACTAGGGGACGAGCTGATTAAACTCATTAGTCTCATCACTCTGGTGTCCTCTCCTTGCTGGTTGGCAGCTGGTTGACATCATTGTTCACATCTTGGTTGACAGATGTGAACAGATGTGATTGGTTCCTTCTCTGCACTGTTCAAGATCATAAATGTTTGTTGCTCCTGAGTCTGTTGGAGAGTTTAATTCATTTATATTAACTGAAAAGGTAGAGACCACTTCTACACTGTAAATGTTGCATCACAGTGAACAGCTGACCCGAGTGGATTTGTGTTTTCTTCACAGACCGGAGAACATGATGGTGAACAACTACATGAAAACCATGGAGATCATCGTGGAGAGACCTGACTGGATCATCAGGAGTCCTTCTGCTCCTGGTTTAATTCAACATAACTTTATTTTACTATCCAGGGGGCTCGTTACAGACGAAAGCACAACTGCTTGTCTCGTTTCATTTTCAAAGGGGAAATGAGGAAAAATATAAATTTGCAATTACAGAAGTGGAAGTTATTCCCCTTCCAGCCCTTTGACCTCCATAATAATAATAATAATAATAATTTGTATCAGATTTTCTGTCAATGCGACCTGTAAACTGTGATTTGCAGTTATTTCTGTACATGCGACATCTATTGCATGTCTGTCCGTCCTGGGAGAGGGATCCTCCTCTGTGGCTCCTCCTGAGGTTTCTTCCATCGTCTTTTTTTTCCCTGTTAAAAGGGTCTTTTTCCATCAAGATGGCAGGTTTTTCCTCACTCGAATCGAGGGTCTAAGGACAGAGGATGTCGTTTCACTGTACAGCCTGTAAAGCCCATTGAGGCAATGTGATTGTGATTTTGGGCTGTAGAAATAAAATTTGATTTAAAATGTGATTTGATAATGTAAATGAAACATTGGCAGCCTATAAACAACTCAACTGTCAACATCGGCCTCGTGATTGTTTGGCTGTGGGCGATAAACATCGTCAATGAAATGTGCTTGTTACTGTCCATTTACCATGGTGTACCTGGAAATCTAAGATAAGTCACTTTGGTATGTGGATAGAATAAAAACATAATTTTAATTGGAAATCAGACATATTTAAATTTGTTTTAAACTGTTGCTGTAACAAGTAATATTGTGTAATTAGAGGAGGCTTAATAGAAACAGTTGGTCAGCCATAGCAGAAGTTGGTGCCGTTTTGAAGGCGAGACTTCACATCCATCAATGAAACCTCGTGTTTGTGACGCCTCGGGGCATCAATCAATGGAGCAACGACCTAACATTTATCACCTTTCAACTGATGTGTGTTTGTCTATTATACCATCAGCTGACCTGTCAGACAAAATACTGACATTTACAGTTGAACTGCCGTCATTGTAACAGGAAGTCTTTTCACTGACCACGTGTTGTTAATGTTAAAGTGTTTTGGTGAGTATTGAATGTTTTTAATCTACATGATGGAGGAAGATATGAAATGATTTACTCCCAACATACTCACCAGGTGGAGTCACAGGAATGACTCGTGTCTTTTACCTGTTTAAAAAAAGTTTGATTCATGATTGTTTTCATTGTATTTAGTTTTACTCAGTTTCCTGATTCACCAGTATTTTTATTTCCATTTTGAGTCGTTGTAAAGGACATCAACATAGTGCATGTTGGTTTTTATTTACTATGTATTATTTTAGATATTTTATTTTGACACTTCCTGTTAAACGGATAAACGGCAAATTGATTGAAGGTAAACAAGCGTCACATGGATATAAAGGAAAATAACTTTGGTGTTGAACTAAACTACAAGAGTGATTTATCAGCCGCAACAAGGTGAAGGCTGATGGTTCATTTATGTTTGTGTTGAAATGCAAGTTAATTTTGTGTAAAGTAAAGCTAAACGCCACAAGCTAATTATAGATGTGTGGACTAATGGCTTTTTATTTGTTTTTATTTTAACTCTTACGTTGTTGTTGTTGTTGTTGTTGTTGGTGGTGGTGGTGGTGGTGGTGGTGGTCATAAGGAGTGAAACACTTCAGACCAGCACCAGTAAAAGCTTCATTGAACAACGTGGTCACTCATCTCTTCATGTTCTCCACATGTCAGTGTGACAGTGAGAAGATCACCTGAGTCAGAGTCCTCCAGATGTCTCATTGTGTGTGTAGTCCTGGTACCGAGCTTAGCCCTGTTCTGAGTCTTTCTCTGCTGTGGTTTCACATGTACGGTGTTCAGAAAGACAAAATGTGGTTCAGAGTGATGGAAGCAGGATGTTTGTTTTCTTGGCAGCAGTGTAGCTGCATCATCTGGTTTCAGCAGACACAAACATAAATAATAATCAGACAGAACTAAACATTGTATCTAATTATTTTTTCTCACTTCATTGAGTTCATTATATGTGTTATTAACTCATGAACCTTAAAACGTTGATGAAGGCTCTCAGTCATCCAGGTCCTGGTACCTCTAAGTGCTGTATTGTAGGCAACTGGACTTGTTTCAGGAATCCACCGAATTCCCACAAACCTGTTAAGGATTCATTTTTATTACATTTTAAATATGAGAAAATGATCAATACTGTGATGCAAATAGAGCTGACTGTCCCTTTAATTCTTCCTAAGCTGTGAGGTAACATCAGTCCAGATGTATCATGTTTACAGTCAGAGTCGTTCTGAACAGGACAGCAGTGACATGTTCAGCAAACCTTTCAAAGAAAAATTAATGGTATCATCTTAGCTGCCTTCATTTTTCTGCTGTTGAAGCATTTTTGTCAAACTCAGACTGAGTCCGCTCTGTTACATGAAGCAAGACTCCAGAGTCCTGATCTGTAACTTAACTTGAGAGCCCTTTGCTGCAGTGCTGCTCCAGGCACTTGTACCGTAACAGAAAATTAAACAAATATAAAACATATGAAATCCCAAATATGAAAACAGGGCACATCAGTCAGTCAGTCGGGGGCTGATTCAGTCAGTCAGTGTACATTACAAACAGAAACGCACAGGGAACATCTCCATGAGGAATCTTTATTTAAGGGAACCATAAATATACTTTTATATTTAAAAACAACAACATGTGTTGGTGTCACAGGTTTTGCTTTTCCAGTCACCTGCTTATTTGTGCCTGTCTTGTCACCAGCCTCTCTCACGTGATCAGCCCACCACTCACCTGCTCACACAGCTGATCCTCGTCACTCATCAGCCCGGTATATCTGCCCCAGCCTCACAGACACACCTGCCTCACCTGTTCCCGGCTCACCTGCCTTCTGTCCCTGACTGTGAGTGTCTGCTGCCTCTGTGGAAACTGCTCCACCACGTTCCTGATTGAGTTGGTCGTTCTGCTCCTCTGTGGCTTCCCGTGGCTCAGAGATGCTCTCAGTGTTGCCACGCTTGTCTTCGCAGGTGCTCCAAGGGATTTTCCACCAGCCGACTTCTGCCCTCACGGCTTCACCATCTGCTCTCCCCGATCTGGTATTGTGACCCTCATTACATCCACCTGTGTGGGCTGCGATATCGACGGGCTCAACGACTTCACAGCCAGATTCAGCCTGCTTCACCAGCGGCTCTGCCAGAGACTCTGTTATTGACATTAATGTGACGCCATTAGTGTTTGTTTGTCATCTGCTGGGGTTTACAAGTAAAAGCTGTTACCGACCAGCCCTGGTTTCCTGTTTGCTGCAGGTGGGTCCTGACACCACACGTTACAGATGGTGGAGCAGCAATTTAGGGGCACCAACATGTGCAGTGCCAGCCCTGCTCCGACAGGAGGGACGCCATGTGGTGCGCTGGGATTTTAAAACTGAACTGTGAGCAGGACGCACACTTTGACTTCCTCTGACTGCGTGTTCACATCACAGATGATGAAGGAAAGCGTTGTGAGTGAGGCTGCAGGTAAAACATGCTGGTGTTGGCTGATAAAGAAGGTTAGTGTGGGAAAAAAAGATGAATATTATTGAACAGCAAAATTTGATTTGACTGACAAAATCCTGAGTCGGGTGCAGCCGTATGACATCATCCAGATACACAACAGTGGATTATTTCTATGGTTTCAACACGGCGCGTCTCCTGAACGGCAAAGTAACATCCATCATCATCATCGTCATGTGAGAACACAGAATCAATCAGAGCTGATTATTCTTGACAGTGACCCAGTTAGTTTATCCACCAGTACCAAGTTTCTCAGAGCGGCAGTGTAAAGGCCATGTCTCTTCAGCCACATTCAGGCTCTGCTGATCAGGGTCCTTAATCCAAGGGGCGCTGCCAGGGATTTTGGGCCCCATGAAAAGATATCACTTTGGACCTCACTAGTCCAACACTACAGGCTGTGCTGACCCTTCACAGCTGCGATAACCACACCTCCAGAACCAATCAACCCCTGCAGAGCTTAGATTAATTTTGCAGGTGTATAACTCTCTTGTAGTCCAGTACTGACTGTACAGTACTTATTGACAGTGAGCTGTGAAAGCTCTGTGCAGACATGCATGCAACTTTACGCATCCAGTGAATTATTATTATTATTATTATTATTATTATTATTATTATTATTATTATTAATATTATTATTATTATCTTACAAAATTACATTTTAATCGTAAAATGACCGCATGGCAGAGACCTGAGGATTGAGAAGTCTCTCAGCCTGAGGACAGAAGCTGCTCTGTAGTCTGGTGGTACGGCACTAAAACAAAGTCGACTTTGTTCCACCATCATCATCTTTTGTTAAAAGGGGCCGATCACTTCCCACGGCATCTTCTGCCCAGTCAGCCGGACCAGCAGGACCAGACGCCACTGCAGTCAGTGCGATCACCGCAGGACGAGGAGGAGGAAAGAGTCAGGATAAGGCAGCTTGGACCAAAGGCGGTTTCACCACCCAGCCTCCTTCTGGCTGATGCCTGGCCGCTGAAAAATAAAAGTCTCAGGCTTAGCAATGGGAAACGGACATCTTTACTTAAACCTGGCTCCATTACAGCATCCTGGATCAAACTACTGCACTGGGTGGGTGGACTGTTCCATGACACCAGGTACGAGACTGTGCTGACATCAATGATGCTTCGTGCTTCAACACAGTCGAAGGTGATGGAAATCTTTACCAGATGTTGAGTTTTTTTTTTTAATGTTTTAGCAGAGCTAACATGATTGACAGAGCAAAACTGAAAAGCCTCTAGGAGGCAAAGAGGAGTCATCAGCAGTGACTGGAGAGGGACTTCAACTCCAGCAGCACTAAAGATATGTGACAACTGATCCAGAACATCAGTCTGCAGAAGCTGGAGCACTGTCATCATGTGTGAGGCCTTGTTCCCACATGAGCTTCAGAGAGTGAGCCTGAACGTCTACTCTCCTCCAGAGGACGGGCCACTGTCGGCATCCAGAGCAGATCTGAGAAAGATCCTGCTGAGAGTGAACACGAGTAAAGCTGCCGGGCCTGATGACATCTCGGGCCATCTACTACAAACACGTCAGCCAGATGATGTTATTACAGACAGCAACATATCACTGTTACAGGAGTCTGTTCACTGCTTCAACACACCCACCGTCCCTGTGAACTATTAAAAATAGTTTCAATTTTTGGAGCGTGGATGTGACTTATTGTTTCATCATGTTTGTTTTGTGAGCAGTGTAAAGGGACTGCGATCGCTCGCCTCTTCAGTGGGTCGGTCTCAGTCTCAGAGTCTCTCACCTTTTAGTATTAATATTCACATTGTCCTGCCGACGAGAAACAATCTGTTTGTTCTGATTAACATGGCACTTCTCTAATTTTAGTCTTTTGTTTTTGCTCCTATGTGGACCGAAGAGCTCCAGTGTGGAGGCCACGAGTCTGCTCACCTGGACTGTAGAAGCTCAGGCTCAGCTAAAAACACCCACTCACCTGGCAAAGCTGCTGGACTCACCTGCTCAGGTAGGAGAGGAGCTTGTCCAGTAGCTGTCCCGGGACGCTGGAGTTGATCCATGACAGAGAGTGTTTGACGTGAACTGTGACTGCACCCTGAAGGAAGCAGAGAGCTGGACCGTGGCTCTGCTTCTCTACAGGATGGAGAGCTCAGTCAACATGTAGAGGCAGGTGGGGATCAGCTCCTCCTGCATCCAGTCTGGATCTGATCTGAGGGACTGTTTCAGTTCAAGGAGCTACTTCTTCACCCTGGAGGTCTCCTGCTCAGGTCCATCAGTGATGACGTCTCTGACGGTAATGTTACAGTGTAAAAGTCAGTCTGAACTGCAAAGTCATCCAAGACAAGGACACCTGAAAGGTAAAGAAGCCAACCGCTTCGATCCTCCCACTAACTGACCTTCACCTGGTGGGACACAGCTGGAGCTGTTGCATATGAACCTGGTTGGTTGGTTTTGTTGGTTTGTCAGCAGGATCATAAAAGTTCTGTGAATATCACGTATAATGGCGCCGGTCACCTCATGTGTCATCACCATCTCACATGAACTCCAACATGTGGTGAACCATTTATTAACTGACTGAACAAACTTTATACATTTTAAAAACTGTTAAATGAGATTATTAGTGAGAAAAGTCATTAATCCAAACCAGCGTTTACTCTGAATGTGTAGTGGTATAAGTTCACTTTAATTGCTTGAAGTGTGTAAAGTTTTATTATTATTCTTCAGTCGGCTGAAACTAATTCCTTTCTATTCTAAAAATAAAACACGACTCCAGTTTTATTATTCAGTTGTCTTTTATTGTGAAAAACACTTCCTCAGATGGGTTTAACAAAGACCTAAAACACCGCGGCACAAAATAAACTGTTGTAATGTTGTTTAATGTTATAAACACTTCGTATCCATCACAGCTGCATGTGGGACTAAATACTGACTGTGTCTTATTCTGAAAAGTAACCAGTAACTACATTTGTCAGACAAGTGTAATGGAGTAAAAAGTAACTTTTGAATTTCAGCTGATTACAGTTGGATAATTTCTGATCTTTTGTTTCCATGTTCAACTCATCATTCAGAAAACAGTCAGTTAGACTTCCTGTCCTGTGTTTTCTATACAGATGGTAGAGTGACTCTTTGTTGACATTTTGAAATGTCCCTTTAATGTTGACGTGTTGGATGTATGCAGAATCGTTGAGGACATTTTAAAGGTCATAATTCAACGTATGAAAATGTTTTAGCTGTCACAGAAATCTGCCCACAGCAAAGTAAACTTAAAAATGGTCAGTTTTCAGATGGAGTATGGTGCAAGTACAGATTTTAGATTTTTTTTTTTCATGCCACGTTCTTCTTTTACTGAAGTACATCTCGCCTCAGAGGGAAATACTGTACTTTCTACTCCACTGCATTTATCTTAGAGCTTTAGTTACTTTACACAAAAACACTAAAGAGTTAAAGAATAAGATGTTTTGTTCAGTTTAACAACATTTTCCCACTTTAAGCAGCAGCTCTGATGACGTCACCTGCAGATCAGGTGAGACAACGTGCTCTGATTTATAAGGAAAAGTAGTTTGCTGTTGAAATGAATATTCCTCATGAGACGTCTGGAGGCACAAGCTGCTGTTTTAATAAACAGAAAAAACAATATAGAAAATACATTTTTTGAGCAGAAACAGCTGAGAGACAAATCTCTCCTCTTCCATGTGTTTCAGTCTGACAGGCTGCGTTCAAATGTCCCACACTCTGATCGCACCACAAACGCCCCTCAGTTCTTTTTCTTCTTCTTGCTCTTTTTCTTCTGCAGCTCTTCTTCTTCCTCTGTAGTTTTTCTCTTTGGCTTCTCGTCCACTCGCTCCATGCTGTCCCACACCTCGTCTCCCTCCTCCTCCTCCTTCACCTCCTGAGCCCCGCCCTCCCCCGCCGGCTCCTCCAGGTCCCGGCTGGCGAACAGGAGGCAGTTGAGGCGGGACTTGAGGTAGACTTTGTGCTGCAGTTTGCGGTCCTCCAGGCTGTGGATGCGGAGGAAGCGGTCGAGGCCGCAGGACGCCACCACAGGCTGGGAGGGGTGACACTGCAGCCCCCGCACGCCCCCCACCAGCCCCTTCAGACAGCCGCGGACCAGACCCTTCCTCAGGTCCAGCAGGGCGATCTGGCCGTGGGTGTTTCCAACCACCACCGTGTCCAGGCTGGCGGTCAGGGACAGAGCGGTGAGCGGGTACTCGCCATACTCGACCTCCAGGACCGGACGCCGCTGAGGGGACGACGGGTCGAATACGTGGACCTGATGAAGGAGGAGGAGACATCGTTAAAGCTGCAGGAGGTTTTTTTAACCACCAGAGGGCAGAAACAAACAGAACCAAGTGCATCAGAAACACAGGTTTTGAATGGAGTTTGGTGTCAGAACAAATTTGAGGTATTTTCTTTTTACGCTACTTTCTACTTCTTCTCCACCTCCGAGGGAAACACGGTACTTTTTGACAGCTTTACTTTACAAATGAAGACGTAGGAGGAGTTAATCAAATAATTCATTTTGTAAGCACTAATAACTAAAGTTGTAGCTGAGCTCATTTTAATCAAGGTTTGTTACTTCAATTAAAAAAATGTACATAACTTTCAAATTAACTCGTGACACATTTTGTGTAAGTAACTGAAGTTCTCTGATGCTTTAGGAGAGAACAAAGTATTTTCAGTCTCTTAACTAGTAATTCAGGCAGACGTGTTTCTAGATTTATTACTTTAAGTTACAGATGTAAACAAACTGCTGAAGCTTTGGAAAAACAACTGGACGCGTACCGAATGATACCAAATCATCATTCAGAGATTCAGCGGCCGCCAGTCAAAGTTAGAGCAGCAGCTTCCTGTCCTGTGTTTTCTATACAGATGATAGAGTGACTTTGTTGACATTTTGAAATGTCCCTTTAATGTTGACGTGTTGGATGTATGCAGAATCGTTGAGGACATTTTAAAGGTCATAATTCAACTATGAAAATGTTTTAGCTGTCACAGAAATCTGCCCACAGCAAAGTAAACTTAAAAACGGTCAGTTTTCAGATGGAGTATGGTGCAAGTACACATTTGAGGTATTTTCTTATCATGCCACGTCCTACTTTTACTGAAGTACATCTCACCTCAGAGGGAAATATGAGCTTTACATTAACTGGACACAAACCGAATGATAGAGTCTGTTTTAAAGATAATTTAGGGGATTTAAGTTTTTTATCCAGGAGGTGCAAATGTGTCAACAAGCCGAGTAAACCTTTAAATTGACAGAACTTTTAATGGAGTTTGGTCTGAGGTCGGTTAAAAGCTATTTCCCCCCCCCACACACACACTTTTAGCTCCAGTGCGAACACACCTGGTGGTGACCTGTGCAGGTGACCACTTTGTCGGTGTCCGGGATGAAGGCCATGTCTCTGACCCAGTGCGGCCGCCGTAGATCGAGCCAGTCGTCCCGCAGGTTTTTTGCGGTGAACACGGGCGTGTCCGGCCTCTCCAGGTCCCAGATCTTGAGCCCGTTCTCCTTCCCTCCGGTGGCGACTCTGTGCGGGTGAACCGGGCTCTGCCGCATCCTGCACACGTTCTTCCCCGCGCTCAGCTCCGTCACGGGCTCGCTGCTGTCCTCCCTCCACACCCGCAGCGTCCCGCACTCCACGCAGCTGACCAGCGCGGAGCCGCCGAGCACAGCCAGCCCGGTGAAGCCGCCGTCGGCGGGGTCTCCGCAGCGGCGGGTCTCGGTGAACGCGCCCTTCTCGGTGCTGAACGTCTTCACGGTTCCGTCCACGGAGCCCACCAGCAGCTCGCTCTCCGCCGGGTCGCCCCAGCACAGCGCCCGGACCTCCTGGTCGCGGCTCAGGTGGCTCGTGTTGCAGAAGTTGAAGGCCTGTTTCCGGGTCAGACTGACCCCCTTCAGGATGCCGGTCTCCGAACCGAGCCACACGGAGCACAGCCGGCTCGTGTCCCCCATCAGTCCGCGTCTAACTGGACCGAAACCTGGACAAGAACTGGATTTCAACAGCTGCAGGTCCTGGTTCAGACACACGCGTGTTTTCCTGTAACTGTGTCGCGCGTCAATGACATCACGTTTTTTAAAATTAACTTTATTAACTACAGAAAACTTCAACCTCGTTAAACAACACAAACACCAGCAGCGTCATTGATCTGCTCACTGACACTGAACAGGCAGAAATAATGTGCGATATGAAATAATATTACAGAAATAAGAAGAAATGACGTGAAACTCAGACAAAACTTCAACAAGTGAATAATCCAAATGATTTTATATGAAAAGCGGCTTCATTAACTAAAATCACACGTTAGTAATTATTAGCTGTAAATGTTTTATCATTTATTCATTTTAATTGTTATTATTGTGAATCGGTTTGTTCGTGTTCATAAAGTTTATTTAAAAAAAACGAAGGCGTCATTGCGAGGCGACCGCACATGTGCGCATGCGTATATGATGTGTGCGACACCATTTTGGATCTCACGGCTACTGAAGCTAGCTGTTGCTGTTAGCTTTCACAGTGCGTCGTTACTTTGATCGGGTTTATTTTCCCGCTTTATTATTAAAGTAGAACAAACAGAGACGTGTCCCGTGTTCGGTTCTGATCCGGAATCAGTCGTCGTCTGAGAAATGGACGGAGAAGAGGACGACTTCGCGTCCGGGAACCACTCCGGTACAAACTGCTGCTCTGCTTTGTTTCCTATCTAACAAGCTAGCTGACATGCTAACTGACATGCTAACTCCTCTGTGTCCGAGCAGACACGGGGTTAAACAGGACTGTTGTGTTCTCACTGTCTCTGTGTAATAATAATAATAAAGCAGATATGTTCTGTGTTAAATCAACAGGTCCAGTACCGCTCCGTTAGATTGACCCGGTAAACTGGATCAGAATCATTAGCCGGTTAGCAGATGTAGCAGCTAGCTGAAGTCAAGATGTGTTACTCATGTTTCACAGTTTCTCCAGATGTTCTGCTTTAAAGCTGAAGTTTAACGAGTGTGAGTCGGTGCCGATTTATTAACATCGTTGAAGAAAGACTTAAAACGTTCCTGTCAGATCAACTTGTCAAGACTCAACTGAGAGTGACGTTAAGAAGCTGCCGGATTAAAGAGCAAACCGACAGTTTGTTTTCACTTTATGTTATATTCACCGACCATGTACAGTTTATACATAAACATTAAAATGCTCGAGTTTTGCATGGAGTTTGGTGTGGAGTCTGAAATCTTAAATTCTAAGTTAAAAAATCAGGAAACGTGTCTGTCTTCAGCTTTAAACAAGTTTAGTCTGTGTCTCATAATCAGCTTTAACATCATGAAATGGTTGATTAATGACTGACTACTGACTAATATCAGTTATGTTTGTTAAATGGGTGGGAACCCTTTGTTGTGCTCGTGTGTGCTGAAACTGACCTGAACTGTTTTCCTCTGGCTGTGCTTGACGGGTTGACCTTAAAATGCATGATTTTTGAATGGAGTTTGGTGTGCAGATTGTAAAAGAACCTGAAATCTTAAACAGGAAACGTGTCTGTCTTCGGCTTTAACCAAGTTTCACCTCTGTGTGTCTGTCACTATCAGCTTTAAACGTGTGTGCTGAAACAAACTTATAAACAGTTTTCTACTGACTGTTATTTACACATTAACCTTAAAATGCATGATTTTTGAATGGAGTTTGGTGTGCACTCTAGAAGTTCCTGAATCTTTCTTTTAAGTGGAATTCCCTCTGAAAGCACCACAGTGCAGGTGTACCTGTCGGTGAGTTGTGCAGTAGACCAGCTTGTCTCCATGAAAACCAGGTCAGACCCAGTTCAGCTGGTTTCCTCCATCCTGTCTCGTCTCTGACAGCGTTTGTAGGAGGCCTGAAGTAAGAGACATGGCAGTAACACTCCTCTCACACACGCCGACTCAGCTGAGTCCAACTGAAGTGACTCTACACATTATTTCCGGCTCTTCCACATGTTTCCACCTGTTGTCTCTCTGCAGGTCTTTGTGTTTTTGTGTCGTAACTCTCCGTGTTGACTGCAGTGTGTTTCTCACCTGTTGTGTGTCCTGCAGATGACGGAGGTGGCACTCCAGTTCTGGATGAACACCACGAGTCAGACGGCGAGGAGATTAGGAGCGACAGACATCAGTCTGAGGTCAGACACATTCAAAGAAGACTCAACAGTCAGACTCTGTGTGGTTTACTGTGATGTAAATGACATGTGTGGTCTCTGTTCACCTGTTAATGGATTATTGACCAGTAACCACAACGACACCAGACTCCCTTAACAAATGTGTCAGTTTAGTGAGTTGTTGAGTTGGAGACACTTTATAAACTGTGTGAAACTCTGTCTCTGACTGATTCTGACTTATTTGTTCCTTCTTGTAAATTCAGCAAATGTTCTTCATGAACTTCTTTCTGTCTTTGAGTAGAAACATGGAGTCTTTCTGTCAGTTGGACTCAACAGAACCGGGTCTCCTCAGGGTGTCAGATTTTTGACCTGCAGCTGTTTGTCTCCATAGGATGAAGGCAGTAACGATGAAGACGCCCCCAACGCCATGGAGACCGGCGGCGCAGCCAGCGGCTCCGACAACGATGATCATCGAGGGGGGGACAGCGACTCGGAGGGCGAGGCCCCACGACGTCGCCATGACGATGACAAAAGTGACTCGGAGGCGGAGGCTCCTCGGCCCGCCGACAGCGACGACGACTCCTCTCCGGTCAAACGCAGGATGAGCGGATCAGACAACGAGGAGGAGTCGTCACCCGTCAAACACGGAGCTTCAGATAATGAGGAGGGGGGAGGGTCGTCTCCTCCCAAACGGAGGAGGAGCAGCTCGGACATGGAGGAGGAGACGCCCAAAGCAGCCGCAGACAGCGACTCGGAGAATGAGGACGCCAAACCGGCAGCTTCTCCTGACCGGCGGTCCAACGCCGACAGTGACTCTGACACAGAGACACCTGCCAGACGCAAGGCAGCACAGATAGACTCTGAGGAGGAGGAGGAGAAGCAGGAGGAGGCTCAGGGAGGAGGAGGAGGAGGAGGGAAGTGGAAGGCTGTGATGCAGTCTGACAGTGAGGATGAAGAGGAGGGGGGGAGGAGGAGGAAGGCTGCAACAGCAAGTGATGGAGAGCAGCAGGAGGGGGAGGAGCAGAAGGATGACAGCGATGATGAAGACGAGAAGCCAGGTACTGACCCGAGAGCAGCTTCCTGTGACGACGCCTGAGATATCAGCTGATTGATGGCTGTGAAACAGTGAAATGCTCCTTTATCAGTTTGTCTTTCTGTTGCAGTGAAGAGGAAGAAGGCCATCCTGTCAGACAGCGAGGACGAGGACGAGGAGAAGGCAGACAAACCAGGTGAGGTCATCACTCGCTGTGAATCATGGGTAAATAAATATACATAAACCTTTAAATTAGAGATTTTAAAGATAAAAACTAAAAGTCAGACGAGTGTGAACGCAGTCGGTCGGGTTCAGAACGCTTCTGTTGGTGAACGAGGACTTTCAGAATCAGAACCATGAAGTTGCTCTTGTGTCCTCGGTCTCGTCAGCGGTGAAGAGGAGTCGGGCGGTGTCAGACGATGAGAACTCGGACAGCGACGGAGCGTCCGGCGGTCCTGATAAGAGTCTGGCAGCCAAACTGAGAGAGCTCGGCTCGGACAGCGGCAGCGACGACGACGACAGGACGAAGGCTGCGGCGGGGAAGAAGGACGAGAAGGCGCTGTTCGGTAGCGACAGCGACTCTGGAGACGGAGACGAGGAGGAAGAGTAAGTGCTGTGGACATGTGATGTCACTGTGGACATGTGATGTCACTGTGGACATGTGATGTCACAGTGCAGTCCGGTGACCTCTGACCTCTGTTTGTTTCAGGAAAATGATCGCAGACATCTTTGGAGAGTCTGGAGACGAGGAGGAGGAGGAGTTCACGGTGAGTACGACAGAGTATTAGATTGTGCAGCAGCTTCACCTGCTCTCACCTGCTCACACCTGCTCACACCATCTCCTCCACCTGCAGGGCTTCAACCAGGAGGACCTGGAGGACAAGAAGGAGTCCAAGAAGGAGGCGCAGGAGCAGATGGAGGAGGAGTCCGACTCTGATGAAGGAGTCGACCGCAGCGGCCAAGAGTGAGCAGCACCGTCTGATTATTTACCGACTAACAGCAGGAAATGGGTTCAGATTTGGGTCAGTGAACGGGTCGTGTTGAGGTCAGAGTTCAGAGGAACAAACGGGTTTCAGGAGACTTTTATAATCTGGATCATCAGAACACAAAGAATCATTTAAGTTTCTCATGTTTGTCATTCGTTCCCTGATCAACACTGAATATTTGCACTTAGAAATAATAAGAGAATAAAAGTTTGTGCTTTTATTTTAGAATATTGAGATGAAGCAAAATCGTGTGTGTGTGTGTGTGTGTGTGTGTGTGTGTGTGTGTGTGTGTGTGTGTGTGTTCGTTCAGTACCAGCTTCATGTCGGACTTCGACATCATGCTCGCAAAGAGGAAAGCCATGAACAGTAAGAGGAGGCGTCACCGTGACGGCGGGACGTTCATCAGCGACGCCGACGACGTGGTCAGCGCCATGATCTGCAAGATGAACGAGGCCGCCGAGGTCCGCCTTTCAAAATAAAAGCCCGTCTGAGTGTCTGGGTGCTGTGCTCTGTGATACCGACTGTGTTTGTCCAACAGGAGGATCGAACTCTGAACAGCCACAAGAAACCAGCGCTGAAGAAACTCACCCTGCTGCCACAAGTCGTCATGCACCTCAAGAAGTAAGAGCTGATCACACACACACACAGACACACACACACTCACACACACACACAGACACACACACACACACACACACACACACACAGACACACACACACACACAGACAGACAGACAGACAGACAGACAGACAGACAGACAGAGACACACACACACACACACAGACAGACAGACAGACAGACAGACAGACAGACAGACAGAGACACACACACACACACACACACAGACAGACAGACAGACAGACAGACAGACAGACAGACAGAGACACACACACACACACACAGACAGACAGACAGACAGACAGACAGACACACAGACACACACACAGACACACACACACACCCTTAAAGGTTTCAGGAGCGGTGAGTTCAGAGGACTCGTGACGATGGCGACATGTTGCGCGGCTCTGAGCTCTGTGAGCTCCAGCAGGTGTTTGGTTGTTGAATCACAGAAAGTGGATTCTTAAACGTGTCAGTCGGGACAAAGATAATAAAACATCCAGAGGAGGTTCACTCTCTCTCACAAACACAAACTCTCATCGCTGTTTTAATTCTGTTGGCAGATTAATAAACCGGTCGGCTCGTTTCATCAGATCGATGTGTGACGAGATGATCGTGATGGTTTCCAGCAACACGTCTGAAAACCATTTAAATAAATGTCTTTCTTTAAATAAAGAGTTAAAATAACTGAGTATTATCTGAGTGTTCACAGGAAACATGTTGATGCTGCAGATAACGGCCGTCACGATAACTAACACGGTGTCCGTCCCTCAGACAGGACCTGAAGGAGACGTTCATCGACAGCGGCGTGATGTCGGCCATCAAAGAGTGGATCAGCCCGCTGCCAGACAAATCACTTCCTGCTCTGAGAATCAGGGAGGAGCTGCTGAGGATCCTGCAGGAGGCGAGTACACACAGGAAGCGAGTCCGGCTGTGAGAGTGTGTGTTGAGTGTGTGTTGAGTGTGTGACGCTGTGTTTCCTCCTGCAGCTGCCCAGCGTCAGTCAGGAGACTCTGAAGCACAGCGGCATCGGCCGCTCCGTCATGTTCCTCTACAAACACCCCAAAG